>NW_026857175.1:0-148612 GCF_026571515.1 Ruditapes philippinarum
TTTTTTGAGCGCAAAGATATACTGATCATTAAAATGTTTGTTTTCATGAATTCTTTTCAATAAATCATATTTACACTGACTTTTGATTTATCGATTTCAACCTGTTCCTCTGTAGAAAGTTTTCGTTTGGTTAATTAACATAAGTGTACATCTGGTTCTGTGCATTTTTTTCTTTTTCCTTTTTTCCGGTCATTTTATCCTTTCCGGTATTGAGTGTATATATTAACTGGCGGGATCCGGGACGCCCGGACTGGCCGGGATCCGGGATCGTATAAGATATATAGGAAAAACTAATAAACTATATTTGTGTTGATTATTGTCGTAATGAAAGGCCATTAAACGTTAAGTTTTTTTTATTGTATGTAATGAACGTTAAATTAATTAAACTTAGGATATAAATATATTTAGAGCTATTTATTAACTATTAACAATTAACAATATACCTAATTAATTGGCAAAATCAAAGACTACATTCTTGAATTGGTCAAATCCCGGGATCCCTTTATGTTTTAATGCGATCCCAGCTTTTCTGAAAACTATATTCTTGAACTGGCCAATTCCTGGGATCTCTTTATATTTTAATACGATCCCGGCTTTTCTGAAAACTATATTCTTGAACTGGTCAATTCCCGGGATCCCTATATGTTTTAATAGGATCCCGGCTTATCTGGAAAACATCTTAGACTGGTCAATTTCCGGGATCTCTATATTTTTAATAGGATCCCAGCTTTTCTGGCTGAATTGATTGACAACTTGTGTTTACTTTAGGACTTGTGTCTGTCACTCATTCCAATACTGAATAACATTATACAACTTAACTTCGTATAAAGAGACATCTTTATGAATTTTACCTATCTAACATTTATTTGGTCAAGGTCAACAGGCCATACAGTAAATGTGCATAGACATAGGGACTTCATTTTATCTGTTTACATGCATCTTCATATATACTCATATTCCTCTTTGTTAAACTGAGAGAACAGGCTTCCATCACTTTTATTTTGATGTTCGCTCAAGTCTCTTCAGCTAACAGAACTGTCATTTTTACATTTAAACGCACCCCTGGAAAAAAAAAAGAAGCGAGTCGCTACTAGCTTTTTTAAAAGCTAACCTTGTCTAACTTTAAAATAGAACAATGGGTAAAACAACTTGGTATTCAAAACTTTCAAGGCGTCTTCAGTAGAAATAATTTACCTTCTAATAGTAAAGAATGCGGGATAATAAATTTAGATGACTTTATTGGACCGGGTACACATTGGGTGTGTTATTACAGAAATAATTACTTCGACCCTTTCGGACTTCCTCCACCAAAAGAGGTAATCAGTTACATTCCAGGTTTGAATTATAACAATATACAGTATCAAGATAAAACAAGTGTGCTGTGTGGTTATTATTGTTTATATTTCATACATTTATTACAACAGAAAGTGTCTTTATATGATATATTATACAAACATTTAAACATCAATAATCAAAAAGAAAATGAACAAACAATAATAAACTATTTCACTAATGTTTAAAAATAGTCTGCCGACACCCGTCGGTTTGCGACTCTACAAAAGTTTTCCAATATCCAACACAGCGAATGGTAAAATCAGCCTGCCGACACTCGTCGTTTTGAGCCTCTACAAAAGTTTTCCAATACAAGAACCTTCCCTTACAAGAGCCTTTTAGGCTCGTCGGTCCCCTTACAAGTTTTCCAATATTCAACACAGCGAATGGAAAAATCAATCTGCCGACACTCGTCGTTTTGCGACTCTTATTCCACGGATATTCAATTACCATTTCAATTCATCAAATATCCGTGGAATAACACTCCAATGCTTTTGTAGAAAATGCAATGACAATGAACAATGAATTATATCAGAATGATTGAGTGAAAACTTGTACAATTTAATCAAAAAGTTACAGTGTGAAATTTTATATTGTAAACCGTTTTCTATTATTTTGTTTAAAAAACCTCCTTTTTCAAAATCCTTGATTCTTTTTAAAACCTCTCCTTTTTGAATATTATAAAACAACTTTGTTCTTCCAGCACTCTGCGTATGTCTGTCTAGTGTTTTTAAAGTTTTAAAACAGCTGTCGGTGTTTTCAAGCTCCAACGTAACCTCTCCAGCCAAGTTCCGATCTTTTGAATATGATTTTTGTACTTCATTTTTCACTTGATTGTATGTTTTTTTTGCTTTTGTTTTATTACTTTGTTGACGTAGGTTTTGTTGCACATCTGGAACCTGCTGCAACGATTTCAATCCCAAATCGTTAATCTTTTTTATTTCATCTGTTCTTATTAAGTCTTTTTGTTTATTATTCAATGAAGCCATTTGATCTTCTGTAACTTGTTGTTGAGCATGATCTTTCATAAAATTATGAATGTTAGAAATGTACTCAATTGTGTTTTTATAAGTACACATTTCATTAAATTCATCGTGCGTAATTACTTCTCCGTTCTCCGTTTTACGAGAAAGAAAATCTTCCAGGGATTTTATATATTTAAACATCTCTATCGCAAATTGTTCAGCCCTAAAATAAAAACAAAAATTTAATGATTAACGAAAGAACTTCTTAGATAAAAGAATAAATAATTCATTTACTATATTTGTTAAAGAAAAATGGTAAAACAACTTACATTCTGTCTAACCACTCTGTATTCCTGGCTGATGAAATAATAACAACGCATTTAACATCTATTGAGCTGCACACTAGGCGAATGTTCTGGATGACGTTTCACTATTGATCTTTAGCGGAAAACTGTACACGTGATACGGAACGACATATTGATTTATAGGCTGCAACTATTTAAAAGTTGGTTCCGGATAAACATTTTTTTACTCATGATTAGCCGCCTTGTTTTACAAACTTAGATTTCAATTTACCGCATGAAGCACACGCGGCTTTTATCATTAATCTTCCGTTTTTTGTTGTAACATATTGAGGATTTACATTATCGGTGTATGTTCGTTCTTTTAAACAATATATTTGTTTTTGTAAACTCATTTATATATATTTTAATTATAAAAAAGGACTCGTCGGTTCCCGCCTGTATTCTATTTATGAGTAGTATAGAATATGATGGTTCCGGGGGGTTTTTGGCCTGAGGGTGTTCTTAAATCAATAAAATGGGGTTTTATGTCGAGCTGTCTTACTTTTTGGGTTGATGGGTAAGCTATGTCGAGCTGTCTTACCCTTTGGTTTGATAGATAAACACTTTTTTAGGCTTCAAAGTGTCCCGGAACCATCATATTCTATACTACTTACAATTATTTCCAGGAATATGTTTACAATTTAAGATCGTTCTGAGAAGGAATAATATTGGTTGATATAAAAAAGTACAAAACCCATTTTAAACTTTGTTTTCTTTTTATTTGGTATACCTTAGACATTTGTCATAATTATACTAGTAATACTAGAACTGGAGAAGAAAGCTGATAAGATTTGTCTCGGGTACTTTCTATTAGATAACCAGTGTTGCTTTTGGTGCATCATTCACGATTTAAGTGTAACCTGGTAAATATTGTCTCACTCACATTTAACTTTTTCTCATTTCACACGGGCCAGATTGGCAAAAGTCTTATATTTACCGAATGTCTAAAACCATGATAAAATATACATGTTTAGGTTTTTGTTTTCAAAGATATCGCTGAAACCCAGTCACATACAATACGCTTGCTAGCTTATTAGGTCTCAGCAACCGTATGCGCTAATTTATTAAAGGACCCCCCCCCCCCACACACACAAATGGTTCATTAACTTTTCGTGTAGATTTTTTTTTTAAATTTTGCATTTTACCGCTTAAATCTTATTTCCACCCAAGGCTTATGTCGAAATTTGTAACCTTAACTTATAAACTCGAATATCGTAGAACTGATATTACTTTCAGACAATTTTATAACATTTATTGAGCGCATTTATCAAAATAGTTATTCTAGAATTTCTATTATAATACGATGTGCAGTTTTATTTTGACGAAAAAAATGCTGTTTACTTTTCTACATATACTAATATATACATGTATATATTTGATATCGTCGCTATCCAATTTTTATGACAACGTTGTAAATACAAAATCATGTATACACATATAACTGAAATAAAATTCTTCTATAAGATATATGAATTAAGTGAAAAGAGCATAGTGCATAATGTTTATGGTGTGAGTTGTGCTCACTGCATGATGTTTATGGCGTGAGTTGTGCTCACTGAGCGATGTTTATGGCGTGAGTTGTGCTCACTAATTGATGTTTATGACGTGAGTTGTGCTTACTAAGTGATGTTTATGGCGTGAGTTGTGCTCACTGATTGATGTTAATGGCGCGAGTTGTGCTCACTGAGTGATGTTTATGGTGTGAGTTGTGCTCATTGAGTGATGTTTATGGTGTGAGTTGTGCTCACTGAGCGATGTTTATGGCGTGAGTTGTGCTCACTAATTGATGTTTATGACGTGAGTTGTGCTTACTAAGTGATGTTTATGGCGTGAGTTGTGCTCACTGATTGATGTTAATGGCGCGAGTTGTGCTCACTGAGTGATGTTTATGGTGTGAGTTGTGATCACTGAGTGATGTTTATGCCATGAGTTGTGCTCACTGAGTGTTGTTTATGGCGTGAGTTGTGCTTACTAAGTGATGTTTTTGGCGTGAGTTGTGCTCCCCGAGTGATGTTTTTGGTGTGAGTTGTGCTCACTGAATGATGTTTATGGTTTGGGTTGTGCTCCCTGAGTGATGTTTATGCCGTGCGTTGTGCTCACTGAGTGATGTTTTTTGGTGTGAGTTTAGCTCTCTGAATGATGTTTATTGTTTGGGTTGTGCTCCCTAAGTGATGTTTATGCCATGCGTTGTGCTCACTGAGTGATGTTAATGACGTGAGTTGTGCTCACTGAGTGATGTTTATGCTGTGGGTTGTGCTCACTGGGTGATGTTAATGGTGTGAGTTGTTCTCATTTAGTGATGTGTATGGTGTGGCCATGTTCATGTAGTGATGCTTATGGCTGGCGTGAGTTGTGCTCACTGAGTGATGTTTATGGTGTGAGTTTTGCTCACTGAGTGATCTTTATGGCTTGTGTTGTGATCATTGAGTGATGTTTATGGCTTGAGTTGTGCTCACTGAGTGATGATTAGTGTGTGAGTTGTACTCATTGAATGATGTTTATGGCGTATGTTGTGCTCATTGAGTGATGTTTATGAAGTGAGTTGTGCTCATTGAGTGTTGTTTATGGCGTGAGTTGTGCTCACTGAGTGATGTTTATTGTGTGAGTTGTACTCATTGAGTGATGTTAATGGTGTGAGTTGTGCTCACTGAATGATGTGTATGGTGTGAGTTGTGCTCATTGAGTAATGTTTATGGCGTGTGTTGTGCTCAATGAATGAGTGATGTTAATGGTGTGAGTTGTGCTCACTGAGTGATGTTAATGGTGTTGTTCTCATTGATTGATGTTTATGGCGTGAGTTGTGCTCATCTCACTGAGTGATGTTTATTGTGTGAGTTGTGCTCACTGAGTGATGTTTTTGTTGTGAGTTGTGCTCACTGAGTGATGTTAATGGTGTTGTGCTCACTGAGTTATGTTTATGTTGTGAGTTGTGCTCACTGAGTGATGTTTATGTTGTGAGTTGTGCTCACTGAGTGATGTTTATGTTGTGAGTAGTGCTCACTGAGTGATGTTTATGTTGTGTTTTGTGCTCACTGAGTGATGTTTATGTTGTGAGTTGTACTTACTAAGTGATGTTTATGTTGTGAGTAGTGCTCACTGAGTGATGTGTATGGTGTGAGTTGTGCTCACTGAGTGATGTTTATGGCGTGAGTTGTGCTCACTGAGTGATGTTTATGTTGTGAGTTGTGCTCACTGAGTGATGTTTATGTTGTGAATTGTGCTCACTGAGTGATGTTTATGTTGTGAATTGTGCTCACTGAGTGATGTTTATGTTGTGAATTGTGCTCACTGAGTGATGTTTATAGTAAGGGTTGTAGGCATATGTAGTAAGTGATGTTAATGGCTTGACTTGCAGGCCTACGCAGTGAATGATGTTTATGGTGCGGGTTGTGTTCAGTTGGTGATGTTTATGGTGTGAGTTGTGCTCACTGAATGTTGTGTATGGTGGGAGTTGTAGGCCTACGCAGTGAGTGTTATTTATGGCGCGAGTTGTACTCACTGAGCGATGTTTATGATGTTGGTTCTGCTCAGTAAGTGATGTTTATGGTGTGAATTGTGCTCACTGAATGATGTATATTATGTGGTTCAGTGAGTGATGTTTATGGCGTGAGTTGTGCTTATTGAGGAATGTTAATGGCGTGAGTTGTGCTCACTGAGTGAAGTTTATGGTGTGGTTATGTTCATTGAGTGATGTTTATGGTGTGAATTGTAGGCTTACGCAGTTCTTGATGTTTATTGCATGAGTTGTGCTCACTGAGTGATGTTAATGGCGTGAGTTGTGCTCACTGAGTGATGATTATTGTGTGGTTATGTTCAGTGAGTGATGTTTATGGTGTAAGTTATAGGCCTACGCAGTGAGTGATGTTAATGGTGTTGGTTGTGCTCACTGAGTGATGTTTATGGTGTGGTCATGTTCAGTGGGTGTTGTTTATTATGTGGGTTGTTTCACTGAGTAATCTTTAATAATTCAGAGTTGTGCTTACTAAGTGACTTTTATGACGTGAGCTTTGCTCACTGGGTGACGTTGATGGTGCGAGTTGTTCTCACTGAGTGATATTCATGGTGTCAATTGTGCTCAGTGAGTGATGTTTATTGTGTGGGTACATACGCGTACAAGACTATTGTTATTTCATGTATATTCCTTTTGGATTCTGTCTTCCACTTAATAAAAATTATTTAAAAGGTCATCTTATATCATTTTACATTTACTACAGTGGCCTAGTACGTCATAAAACTAAAAATTGAAGCATGCAATGTTTGACTTACCATAAAGTTGTTTGTTTTTTAACCTATCGGGTTGATGCTTCCCCCACGGCATAACGTCGTCATTGCATCCGTTTGGCATTCCATTATACCCCGTACTTATTATTCTATTGTCGGCGTTCACGATGCAAGAACCAACCTAGCTTGAGATAATAAACACATCAACTCGTGAACATTCGGTATATTTTGTCGCTGGTCGTACCTTACAAACATTAACAATCATCAATGACAATGAACAAGTGAAAACATTGTCACTTAAACACTTCGAAAACAACATATAAAAGGTACGGGCAACGACAAAATTTTACGATTTTATTCGCTTTAAAAAGCAAATGTAATTTCAAAAGAATTTTGTAAATAAAGGAAAGTAAAATAAAGAGTCAATGTATTTTTAACTATTGACTTGTCTCTAAAAATGTAGAAATGATTATTGCGAGAATAGTCATATGGTATGCATTACGTTCTTACAAAACAAAAACCGCCGGGCGAGGGCAACGCTCGACTTTACTACTTTTTTTCTAAAAGCAAACAAATAAACGGTTTAAACAAATCTTTAAAAATTAATCATTAATTTTTATGAGTAAATGACAAAGTTAAGATTTGTTTGTTTGTTTGTTTGTTTGTTTGTTTGTTTGTTTCATTTTACGCCTTTTCCCAACAGTATTTCAGTCATATAGGCGGGTAGTTTCCTAACAGTTAAGAAAATATAATAAATATTCAATCATTTGAAGGTCAAGGTTATGTAAAGTTACAGTCAATTATGCAGGCAAAAATCAGTGAAAATTCATTAATTTAACCTTGAAGGTCCATGGCATTAAAGTTAATTTAAGTTTGATATTTATATGGAAAGAATCTTGTGTTATAATATGAAGTCAATCCATTCATTAATAACAAAGTTCTAGCCAGTTACAGTAACAACAAAAAACCCTGAAATTATAATAATTTGACTATTAAAGTCGAGGTTATTTATGAGTGAAGGGCAAGGTCTGTCTGGTTACCTAAAAGATTGTTTTGTTACAGCAATGGCAACGACGGGAACGCCGACATGACTGTAACAATACCACTAACTTTTTTAAGTCTAGCTAAAAATGAATATGTATCCAATTGGCACAATTCCATCTTAGTGTTTGAAATTATTTTCTGTCCAATATGATTGCAGTATTTCAAATGAATCGTAACACATTTACTTTGTGTTAATCAGTCTAGTAAATCGACAATTTATAAACATTATTTAAAACATTAAGCCGGTTAAAATCTATTAATACATTGTACGTATTTACAAAATTAAATTAGTCGCGCGGCTTATTGTAGACGTTTTATTATTATTAATTACATAATAAAATGATAATATATGAACTGAATTATCATTGATCAAGGAATATATGTTTTCAGTGTGAAGGTATTTCATACAATAAAGTCATGTTAAAGACTAAAATTTAAAAAAAGTATAGTATTTTACCTGCGTGACTGGGTCTTTACTTCTTTGGGCTGTAATCAAGGCCACGCCCATAAAATATTCGTCCCAGCTGATATACCATTGTCTCTTTTCGTTTGATGATTTTACTGTATAATTTAAAAAGTGCAGTGTTTATTCATTCATAGTTCGTTAAAGATCCTGTAACGCAATTAGTTATGATTTTGATATAAAAAATCTGATGCTCAAGTGAAGATTTATCAACATTGTAAATTCCAAAAAGCACTATTTGTATAGATGTTAACGCGTTTAACATTTCATGTAAATAAAGGGAGGTAATTGTAATTTTATTTCGATAAAATCTAAGCCAGTTTAAACTTTTAATTACTTCTATATGTATATAGACATTAGCTGTACATATTTGTCTCATTCTTGGGTGTTTGGAAATTGTTTTAGATGAATAATGATATACACACATATATATATACAATTTCACATTATATATAATGTGTGTTACATCCTGAATTACAACATGTAAGATCTTTAAGCTTTATATAATATGTTATTAACATTGACCGAAGAATGATGGAAAATCGGAAAGGAACAAAATTCTGCATGTATCTGATTAACAACGTGAAATACTTGGAGAGATAAAATTAAAGTGTCATAGAAAAAATTCGTCGCTATAGGACTGCTTTTATCATCGACATCTGTTGCATGTTATTGATATACAATACTAATATGAAAATATACGACACACATATATACAACATAACATTAGAAAACTCACATACGACAGCATATTGATCGTTTGAGAATTTAAACTGTATTAGAATAAAATTGCCCGTACGAATATTTTGTAATTTATTCATAAATACTTAGTTTGTTAGATCTACTACATGTATATTCATAAAAGTTTTGTGATATTTGTTTATAAAAATGTACATGTGTTTATATATACGTGTATGCATTAAAGCTTTCCATATTTCACAAATGACTGAACTCGAAAAAAGATGTATTCATGTGTAATTTTCCCCATTGATCAACTGAGAACATTAATTTTAGTGTATCGATGGTCTCACTATAAAATGCCGAAGGTAAATAAGTAAACTATATATTATATTAAATGATATGCTCTGTCCCATCATCCGAGGACCTCCCTACCACCCCACCCCATCCATCTTGTCATCCCATCACCATTGAAGTGTACAACCCATCCTCCGAGGACCTCCCTACCATCCCACCAAATCCATCTGGTCATTCCATCACCATTGATGTGTACAACCCATCCTCCGAGGACCTCCCTACCATCCCACCAAATCCATCTGGTCATCCCATCACCATTGATGTGTACAACCCATCCTCCGAGGACATCCCTACCATCCCACCAAATCCATCTGGTCATTCCATCACCATTGATATGTACAACCCATCCTCCGAGGACCTCCCTACCATACCACCAAATCCATCTGGTCATTCCATCACCATTGATGTGTACAACCAACCCATCCTCCGAGGACCTCCCTACCATCCCACCAAATCCATCTGGTCATTCCATCACCATTGATGTGTACAACCCATCCTCCGAGGACTTCCCTACCATCCCACCAAATCCATCTGGTCATTCCATCACCATTGATATGCACACCCCATCCTCCGAGGACCTCCCTACCATCCCACCCCATCCATCTGATCATCCCATCACCATTGATATGCACACCCCCATCCTCCTAGGACCTCCCTACCATCCCTTCCCATCCATCTGATCATCCCATTACCATTTACCACAATGATAAGCTCAAGTTTCAAACATTTGAAACATTGTCAAATGTATACTATGTATAGTTCTGCTCTGTTGATTTTAAAATAATTATTGTTTGATCAATGAATGCAAGAAAAATAAATTTACTGCATCATGCATCATACAATATTAATTCCACTAAAGGGATGAGGAAAGCGTAAATGTATTACATTATACTATAATAACCTACATTTTATGGAACAAAATGTACTGACCTTGCATCACTATATCTATCTACACGAGCACGGCTCTCATCTTAAATTCAATATACCACTTGATATGTGTGTCGTCTCGTTCACTTTAACATCTTGTCTGCATGACAGATTAGCATGGAGATGTTAATATAAAATCAAGGAAATGACAATGTTATCAACATATGTATAATATATAGCGTTTGTGGAGCGTACCGTAAACAAGTAGGTATATTACGGCGTTTGAACTGACACAAATACAAACAGCTTTATCAGCATTGATTTTATAACATACATCTATTAATGTTTAAGTATTGGTGTTAGTGCGCGTTTTGACTCAACAGAATTTCGATATGTCCAATTTATTGTAAAGAATGAAAATTTAAATATTCCTCATTGATTATATACTTTATTCTTTTGCACGGCGAATCGCGAGTGATGTCAATATATACATGTGTAACACGAACGTTCTTGAATTGCAAGGCCCTTCATGAAAATTCAAAAAATTCTACAAAACAACCATTTTTCTTCAAATTGATATGTTAGGCCATGTTTAAACATGGAAAAACGCGATTGGGTAATTTCAGGTATTTTCATCATTTTCTGTTAATATTCCTTCGCTCTCCAATATTATAGTTCAAGGAACAATTAATATTGAAACCTTTAAATGAAAAGCATGGAAGTGAATGGTTGATGTGTGAAATAACTGGTTGGTATGGAAGTCACTGGATGCTATGGAAAATCATTTGTTGCTATGAAGAGTCAATGGTTAACACATGAAAAACCATTTAGTTGCTAGTGAAAATCGATGATTGCTATGGAAGTCACTGGTTGCTTAGGAAAGACGACGTACGGTTGATATAAAATTAATTGATAGGTAATGAAAGTCACTGGTTGCTATGGTTTCCACTGGTTAATATGGACGTCACTGGTTTCCATGGCAGTCAAAGGTTGTTATGGAAAATCACTGATTGCTATGGAACTCACTGGTTGGTATGAGAAGTCAATGGTTACTGTTGAAAGTCAGTGATTGCAATTGAAGGTCAGTGGTAAAAACTGAAGTCGCTTGTTGATATTGAACGTCCAAGGTTGCTATTGAAGTCACTGGTTGCTATAAGAAGTCTCGGGTTGCTATGGAAAATAAATGGTTGCTCTGTTAGGTCCATAATTCATTTGAAAAGTCAATGGTTACAATGGAACTTCATTGGTTGCTATGGCAAGTCAATGGTTGCTATGGAAGGACATCGGTTGCTAAAGAAAGTAAATGGTTGTTATGGGAAGTCCATTGTTGCTGTGGAAGTCATAGGTTGCTATGGAAGTCAATTGTTGGTATGAAAAGTCAATGGTTGCTATGGAAAGTCAGCGGCTGCAATGGAAAATCATTTGTTTTTATAAAAGTTGATAGTTGTTATTGAGGTCAAATGATGCTATAAATGTCACTTGTTGCCATGGAAAGTCAATGGTTGTTATAGAAAGTCACTGGTTGCTGTTGACGTCACAGGTTGCTCTGGAAAGTCAATGGTTTTATCAGAAGCCACTTTTTGCAGAGCAAAATAGTTTCTGTGAAAAGTCATTGGTTGTTATGAAATTTCAGTTGTTGCTATGGAGGTCACTAGTTGCTATGGAAAGTCAATGGTTAATATGACAGTCACTGTTGCTTAAGATTAAGAGTGGTTCCTATGGGAAATCAGTGGCTTGCTACGGAAGTCACTGGTTTCTAAGGAAAGCAATGGTTGCAATTGAAGTCACTAGTTGCTATGGAAAGTAATTGTTTACCATATTGCGACTTCCTGTATGTCATACTTGTTAAGGATATCCCGCATAATTATTCCCAATCTTCTTTGAGTTTGTAAATCACAAAAGAAGTCAGTATGTTTCGGTTGGTTTGAATCAACAGCAGATTAAAAGTTGGTGACCTCCAAGGCCACTGAAATAATTCCATAGTGATTGATTGCTCTCAAATTGTCCAGTTGTATTTCCAGTAAGTATGATCCTCACTAGAGCGCAGAAAAAGCTTTCTATCTTCCATATCTCAATGCATATCAAGCATTGGATTTGTAATGCAGGGGGTCGCTGGTTTGATCCCAGGTGAAAATATCCTGTGATAAATGATCTTGGAGTGACAATATGCTCATTTTGTGTTGTCAAGTACAGCTGAATTAGCTATACATTTAAAAAGATTGACTATTATTATAACTGGTGATGACCAATAATTGATGCATGTTATGACAAATGATTAGGATAGAACATAATAACTGACTTTAGTTAAAAAGACTGCCTCACTTAAAATTTTTATCAAGTGTCATTACCAATAATTTACAAAGAATAGTTATAGAAAATACCATGGGTCATGTGAGATTTTGATAAGTCAACTAAACAGAGAATTGAAAACAGTTATTATGACTAACAATTTTCACATGAATGGGCATAAGGTCATTTGTCCCAAAGCAATTACCTCTTGTATTCATGCATGTATATATTTGTTGTATATGAAGATGAGCTGTATATGCTTAATTCAAAATAAAATATATGTTCTGTTCTGTTCTGTAAAGTATCACAGATATTCCACGAGTTACTTGCAAGTAGATTCACTTTAAAATTATACAGTAACTGTGGCCTTGATTAGAGTTCTTTGGATTTTTAAGCTTCAGCTATGTAGACAGATACACCATTTCTAAATGCTGACTATTCGAACTTATCAACAGCAAATTCAAAGTTAAAACAACTCAAAACTAGTTTATATTATGATGGTTTATTTCATATAAAAATGATATATACAAAGAATGAAACAAAAGATAGATCTATATTGGAAAAGATGAATAAGAAATAGCCCAAAATGAAATGAACCAAGGGTTTTAAGTTCCATAACTAATTCTTTAAAGGTATAAATGATCAAATACAAATATAATCATAAGTTGATAATTTCTCAATTATCACGTGGATAATTAGCCTCAATAGTATCTGAGCTCTTTCTTTACACCAATATGTCATTTTATTACAAAGTATATAAATATACAGAGTCCAGATTTGCATTATTGTTTTATATACCAAGGACATGATCTTTTTTTAGAGCCTAGTGGTGTTCTGTCATTCATTACCTATAATTATCAGGTTTCTGATTATAAAATATGGAATGTTTAAAACTTTGACATAAAAATATATGTAAATCTACTGTATAAAACTACTATGAAAATGGAATGATATTTATACATTATGATAATACATGCTATATTTGAAAAGTAATGTATGCACATATATTACCGTTATATTAAATACAACAAAATACTTGTATATATGTAGTAAGATCTAGCTTTACTTCTAGATATACTTCATTAGTCAATTTACAAAAATAAAATTTTCAATACAACATTTTAAGACACTATCTTCTTTCTTCCTTAACTTCAATAAAGGTAGCATTTTACATGTATATCAATTCGTTTCTTATAACATGTTTGTGTCACTTTTCTAACCAAATTATTTAATGAGTAATTTTTTGAAAACTGTTAAAAAATATCTGCTGACATCAATTTTAAAAGAAGTTGTGTAGACAGATGCCGTTTTTGTCTTCTCTATTTTGGTTCTGTCACAATGTTAATTATTATCCTGATCTGTCAATGACTAAATCCCAACCATTTGGAAAAGCCCAAAAGATGAGGTACTTCTATTCAACAAAAATTGTCAATGCATTTTTTTCTATATACATGTAAAATAAAGAATACATTGGCAGTCAGATCACTACTAGTATAACTGCATATTTAAAAAGAAGTAACAAAGTATTGTTATTAATTTTATCCAATTATATGCAATTAAAACAGCATTGTTCTGTGAATTGAAAGTTTATTTACAGACTGATCTAGGGTACACTATATACATTTTAATTTCTTCACAACCATTTAGTATCCACAATTTATAGCAATTAAAAACGAAAATCTTTTGCTACATGGATAAGTCTTTTGTTTGTTTGGTTTTATTCATTGCCTAGTAGTATCCAAGTCCATGACGTTTCTTCTCACCAGCAAACCTCAACTCGCGATCTGTTTCCTCAAGAATTTCTTGTTTCCTTGCAATCAGGATAACTGTAAACATCATCTGAAATATTCAATAACTTAATATTAGTAAACAATTGAATATATTTGGGCTCTCAATAGGGTCAGAATTTCATGAGTCAAAGATTCTTCGGCTAAAATTTTAATGAGTAAACAGTTTTTCCTTGTGTCATTTGACTACATGAATCGTTTTAATGTTACAAAAAATTCAACCTGATTACTGTATATAATTAACATGATGTATGTAACACAATATGATTAAGACAATGTAGTTAACAGGATGTAATAATTATGTATGTAACACAATATAATCAACATGATATAGGTAACACAATGTATGTAACAAAATATAATTAACACAACATAGGTAACATGATGTATGTAACACAATATAATCAAACACAATGTATGTAACAATACAATTAACACAATATAGGTAACACAACTATGTAACACAATATAATGAACATGATATAGGTAAAACAATGTATGTAACACAATATAGCTAAAGGGAACACAATGTATGTAATAGGTAACACAATGTATGAAACACAATATAATCATCACAATATAGATAACACAATATAATTAACACAATATAGGTTACACAATGTATATAACACAATATAATTAACATGATATAGGTAACACCATGTATGTTACACAATATATATAACACCAATATAAAATCATTAAGGGATGGCCATGATCTGTTTGTTTACTCTGAAAATTGCAGTTCCATAATGCAAATTTGATACACTTTTTTTTCTAAGTTTTTAAAATCCTAGTATTTTTTTTCCTTAAATAAATGAATTTTCAGCTAAAGTCTATCAACAATAAGTGCAAGCTAAAAGTTAACCCTTAGATGCATTTGTATAATACCAATTTAAAACACTTTATATTTCTAATTACTTGAACTTCTATGTTGAGGAAATTTTTACAGATACATAAAATTTTCCTCGATTTTTAAACAAAATAAGTGTTTGCATTCTTAATACTAGAATAATCTATTTTAGCTTCAATGACATTGACCTATCAACATTTTAACCTAAGCTAATGGTAAATACAGTCCCAACAGAATTTGAACCCACAGTGGTGAGGTGCCAATGATTTGAAGTTGGTGACCTTAACCACTCAACCACATTGCTTATTGAGACAAGCATTTGATAGTATTGCGGGCAATACAGTAGTCCCCTACCGGTCCCTCAAAAAGTTCTTTAATTGTCATACACTCCTGTGTATTGCCATTTATAATGAATTTGAGGATGAAGTCTGTATTTGAAAATATCGACCACAAAACATAATAAAATAAGTTTGTCTATATCACAGTAATGTGTTAAGTTTCCATGCTTAGTGAGGAAATTATGTTTATACAACCTTGTCATATTATTACGATGTGTGATTTTAAAGTAAATCCTATAAGGAATGAAGAAGTTGGAGTGAAAATACCAGTTTCTCGAAAAAAATCTAAGTTCAAGGGGGACATAATTCTGGAAATAGTCTTGCTAGAGTATTTAACCTTCTCAAAAATGTCGAGTGATAATAAGAAACATATATATGAAGTTTGAAGTAGATACATTAGGAAATAAAGAAGTTATTTAAAAAAGACAACATTTTTTCCCCTAAAAAATCTAAGTTCAAGGGAGGTAATACTGATATTTTTTGTGCTAGAGTTATAAACCTTGTCACATATGATGTGGTTGATGACCAGAAAACTTATATTTAAAGTTTGAAGTAAACACCTTAAGAAATAAAGAACATATAGTGAAAAATCTGAAAAAATTTAAATCAGAAATCTTGAAATTCAGGCTATTTGTTGCCATAGCAACCAGAATTTTCAAACATAAGAAGAAAAGAAAAAGATGTGCATAACCTCCAGACTGCCATCTACCCATATTTCAAGTTCTATAAAAATATTTTCAGTACTTTTTGAGTTATCACTGGATCCAGTTTATGTGTTAAATTTGCCATATTTTCAGACTATTTGTTGCCATAGCAACCAGAATTTTCAACATAGGAAGAAAAAAAAAAGACGTGCATAATCTCCATACTGCCATCTATCCATATATCAAGTTTCATAAAAATATTTTCAGTACTTTTTGCGTTATCGCGGGATCCAGTTTTGTGGACGGACGGACTGACAGACAGACGGACAGACAGACAGACGGACGGAGGGTAAACCTAAAGTCCCCTCCGGTTAAACCGGTAGGGGACTAAAAAACGTGTACTTGTATACTAGCTTTGTGTTAGATAAATGAATTTCTCCACTTCATGTCAATCTTGAATATATTCCAACCCAATAAAAAGGCAAGCAATTCAGTGGCAATTTCTGCAACACTTGTTAAAGGCCTTTCAGCATAAAGCATCAGCAAATTATACTTACATTGCAAAGTGTCCTGCCAAGCCAATACAACCATGTCCAAACAACGTATGCCAACCTCTGAAACAGGACAAACAGTTATTAAAATTCCCCTTTTTTCTTCAAAAATTTCCATTTTTTTTTTATTTAAACTTTGTAATTATGACATAAAAAATAAAATGTATCAATCAACAAACTCTGTGTAATAATATATTTTTAACAAAAATTAAGTTATTAATCCGAAACTTTATTTCTAAAATGAAATATTTCACAATAACTCATATCTTATCAAATATTACATCATAATCAGATGTTACCTTATAAAGAAAGTCTAATTTTGTATAAAGTTTGTGTGTCACTAACCAAATCTTGCAAATATGATTTCATTAAAAGTGTTTATTTCATTATCATATATACATGTATATATTATTAAAACTGTAACATTAAGATGCATTGCAGATATGGATTGCAATCAGATTTCAATAAAATTTTGACGACCAAAAATATTACAGACTGGCTTGTCAAAACTTAAAACACCTTTGATGCTAAATGTTTAACAGAATTATATTGCTTAAATTTTAAAAAGTCTATTATTATAATGGGGATTTTATATAAAAAATAAAATACTTGAATTATGCAGCCAGCAATAAAGAGTCTAGTGTGACTGCAATGATCAGATGTGAATAACTCATTACTGTCACTAGCATGGCATATTTTAACCCATTACCTACTTTAGTCTAGTCTAATGGTCTAGTCTAGCTTCCTTTTTTTGGAACAATTTATTATCAGTTTTGGGGATGTCAACATGAAAAATAAAATTTAGTTAGTCAACAGTATAGAGCCTGTTAAAACTGCATGAAAGTGCAGGCTGGCCTGGTTCTATACTGGTGACAAGGACTAATCACTTTTCAGTTCCAGCAGACTACGAGAAGTTAAATACAGCTAAAATGATACTTACGAATGTGTTCATGCCATAGTATGCATATTCAAATACTGAGAAGCAGAACTCGATAAAGATATAGGCAATAAACAGAATGATAAACCATTTCAACCAGAACATGTACATCACAAAATGCTGAAATAAACAAAAAACATTCAATTAATCAAAAGACACTATAGTAAAAGAAATGCTTTTTAAGAGGTGATATCGTTATTGAATTGATTACGATAATTTTTGCTTTACTAAGTAAATGACTTCATAAATCATTTCAGAGTCAAAATCATGCAAGCATTTAGGCAATTAGGTAGAACAATTATCCTTCTACAACTGGTGCAAACAAGCTGGATAGTTTTCCCTGCAAGTTAAGGAGGATTCCACTGAGGATTTTTGATGGGATTGGAAATAATATTTTGAGATTAAATTCCACGTTGATGTAGGTCTAAACCAATTACTTGTGTGTAAAATTTTGGTCCATTAGCTCACTATGTGTTTCTAGAATAGACAATTAAAATGTGATAAATTACCCAAAATGCAAATAGGGCTAAGGAATCATCACAAAAGAATGATTTTCTATTTATTTTTAGTATGTTTCTCTACTATATTTTGCATATCATTCTGTTTTAAGTGATAAACTATCTATGTAAGAAATTCAAATTTTATGGGTTTTTTTATTGGCTTAAATTTGGACATCAGTTGAGTTCCTTTAAAGAACTTCACATCTCTGACAGAATTTTAACTCAAAGGCAGGGAGGCATATGATTTTCTACAATCAGTTACTCTAGTCAGCATTTATTAAAATAACAAGGATGAGCATGATCAGATTAATAAATAATTTAATATATATACATACCCTATATGTTACTTGCATCAACATGAAGATACTGAAGAAGCATATCACGACGTGATTAAACGTCAACACAATGTCACTTGCAAGAAACGCTGAAAAATATACACATTTTTGGGTACATATTTAGAGGTGAAGTGCTACAATAACATAAATGAATAAACCTAAAAACAACTAGCAGTAATGATTCCATGAACTTTCTTTAATAGCATTATATGCTTTCTTCTAAGCATGAAAAATTGCGCAAATAAAAATGTGTCATTCAAATGGATATAACCATTTTTAATGATGGTGAAACTAATAAAAGACCATGTTTCCAGATCAATAGTATAATTCTTAAAAAAAATCAAATTAAAAAAGGACAAAAAGAGACAAGTTCACTGACCTGAGTGCTTAATCTTATGAAATCAAACTTAAAATAAAAACTTTATTTATAGTTAAAAGAAATTTTAATTCTAACGATGAAACAACTGTCCACTGGTTCATAAATAAAAGACTATTAATAAATCAGGTGCTAAATCCAATAAAATCTTTTAACAATACCAAGCTGATGCTCAATTTTTAGTGCCACTAGTAAACAGCCAGACCAGCCTGCATATCCTTAGTAAGTATGACAAGGCTCAATGCTGATGGCTGGTTAGAAGGTTGACTAGAATTTCAGCATTTTAGCAGGTTAAGGGTCAAGGACTGAAATTCATGATTTCAAGATCAAGTTCTCCTTGCTGTTGGTAAGAAAAGTAAAATTGAATATATACCTCTCCATTGATGTGACCTCCATGCCGTGTGAAATCCCTGGCTTATCTCGAATTCTGTCCCTATAGCCAGCAAATCAACAAGTCGCATTACAAGTGCAAAAAATGATGTAATCTGAAAGATTTAATTTAGGAATATTTATCAAACATTCCATTTATATTAATACCAGCAGCTATAATTATAAAAAAGATTTAAACTTTTACTGCATGTCAGAGCATATTGTGAAAAATGGGTGTTTTCAAGGAAAAGCCTCCTGTTACAAGTTCAAACTGCTGTGAAACTATGAAAAATGTTTCAATACTGATCTAACTTGGCACAGTAACAGCGTATCGAAAATATTTCAACATCAAAACAACCCAAATTAAGTATCAAATTACTAGTGCAGTCATTAAAACAGCGAAACATCAATTGCACTGATTTATGTCAGCCATGACACATTGGAACTATGTGAGAACCTGCATCAGGTTATTTGCGCAAAATCACTTTGAAGATAAAAATTTAAATACGATACATATTATTTTGATGCAAATTAAGAAAGATAGGGATGTGATTGTCTATATAAAAGTTTAGTAAACTTTACTATGAAAATTGGCTTGCGGCCCGAGCCCCTTTAGCTAGGGTCCAGGGTGGGGGACCACCGGCACAGCCCCTGAAAGCTCCTGGATTTAATGTATTTCAGGGTATTCAAAAGTAATAAAAATACAGAGTATCAAGTTAAATATGATAAATATTTGCAGGTCCTCGTACGCCAATTTTTTTAAACCATTCCGAAAGATAAAATGACTTAGTACTGCTTCTGATAGTCAGTATCTATTTAAAATTCTCCTCCATCCATTGCCATCTCCATTTGTTACCTAGCTAGGTCTGTGTCTAATTTTTTAATTGACTCAGAATATTTCGAACCATCTGAAATTCTTTCCATTTTCGTAACATAAACATGTGACTTTTTTAAAATTTAAAACAGATATCAATCTTGAGACTGTGGCACTCTGACTAGAGAACTGTGACTTAAAAACAACCAATCACATTTCAACTTTTAAAATTGAACCAGTGATCCTAAAAAAATGATTTCCGTGTGTCTTGTTTATTATGTGACGCTGAATAATTTTTTAAGTTCTGAATTTTGGCAACTTTTTTCAATCCGCAAGTTATTTCTCTTTAGAAAATTAGTGAATTTCTCAAGTCTCTTATTGCGGGGGGAAGGGGATTTTTATTAAAAAGTGAGAATTTATTACATTTTTTTCCTTCTTTCGCTATGTGGGGGGGGGGGGTCTAAAAAATGTGAGTGAATCCCCCGTCCCCCCTCCTAGAATAGACACTGTATTGCGACTGCAGGACAGGTGATATTACATAGATGTTGGTCTTTACAAAGGGCATCGTCTATATAATAAAAAAGCCCTTGCGCCAAAACTGTTGGACTAGAATACCTTGAGCTTATTCTATTATGATCGTCAAATTGATCAGTTTATACGCAAATTACTCATAAATTTGAAAACCGGAAATAGATCAACATTACCTGTAAAACTTACCTGTACAGGTAAATAACTGTTGTTCAATCAATCAACTCAACTACAAATACGTATGAAATCAGAATGATTTGAAAAATACTTACCGCAACAAATATAAAACAAACAATCGACGCTGAACGCAAGTTCCAGCACAGAAATCTGTGCATGAACGCCATTTTTACTGTTTTTCAAGGAAAGGGCGAAAGTCTATACAGATTTGAAGGTACTCGTCCATACAGATTTGAAAGTCGTAAAATCTGCATGATGTCGTGAAAGTAAATATAGATCTACTGTAAGGAATAAAAGATACGTTTTTCTGAAACTTTTTCATTTTAATGAAAAATAAATTAGGTTTTTATAAGGAATAGTTTGAACAAAAACATAAAAAATGCATTACCGCATGTACTGAAAAAGGTTCATGACCACCAAATTTTACTCTTGATATTTTGTCTATACAGATTTTGACTGAACTAATAATGTCTATCCTAATATGTGTCCTGATTTGAAAGATCTTACCAAGTTATGTGTACTAAAAAACTTAACTTCACTAATTTTACTATATTTCACCCTATATAATGTGTCTATACAGATTTCACCAGACTTCATTCGGTATGATCTGTCTATACAGATTTCACCAGACTTCATTCGGTATGATCTGTCTATACAGATTTCACCAGACTTCATTCATTATGATCTGTCTATACAGATTTCACCAGATTTCATTCGGTATGATCTGTCTATACAGATTTCACTAGACTTCATTCATTATGATCTGTCTATACAGATTTCACCAGACTTCATTCGGTATGATCTGTCTATACAGATTTCACCAGACTTCATTCATTATGATCTGTCTATACAGATTTCACCAGATTTCATTCGGTATGATCTGTCTATACAGATTTCACCAGACTTCATTCATTATGATCTGTCTATACAGATTTCACCAGATTTCATTCGGTATGATCTGTCTATACAGATTTCACTAGACTCACTAGACTTCATTCATTATGAACTGTCTATACAGATTTCACTAGACTTCATTCATTATGATCTGTCTATACAGATTTCACTAGACTTCATTCATTATGATCTGTCTATACAGATTTCACCAGACTTCATTCATTATGAACTGTCTATACAGATTTCACTAGATTGCATTCATTATAATCTGTCTATACAGATTTCACTAGATTTCATTCATTATGATCTGTCTATACACTGATTTCACTACACTTTATTTATTATAATCTGTCTATACAGTTTTCACTAGATTTCATTCGGTATCATCTGTCTATACAGATTTCACCATACTTCATTCGGTATGATCTGTCTATACAGATTTCACTAGATTGCATTCATTATGAACTGTCTATACAGATTTCACCATACTTCATTCGGTATGATCTGTCTATACAAATTTCTCTTGACTTCATTCTTTATGAACTGTCTATACAGATTTCACTAGACTTCATTCATTATAATCTGTCTATACAGATTTCACTACACTTTATTTATAATGAACTGTCTATACAGATTTCACTAGATTTCATACAGATTTCACTAGACTTCATTCATTATAATCTGTCTATACAGATTTCACTACACTTTATTTATTATGAACTGTCTATACAGATTTCACTAGATTTCATTCGGTATGATCTGTCTATACAGATTTCACTAGATTGCATTCATTATGAACTGTCTATACAGATTTCACTAGACTTCATTCATTATAATCTGTCTATGCAGATTTCACTACACTTTATTTATTATGAACTGTCTATACAGATTTCACTAGATTTCATTCGGTATGATCTGTCTATACAGATTTCACTAGATTGCATTCATTATGAACTGTCTATACAGATTTCACTAGATTTCATTCGGTATGATCTGTCTATACAGATTTCACTAGATTGCATTCATTATGAACTGTCTATACAGATTTCACTAGACTTCATTCATTATAATCTGTCTATACAGATTTCACTACACTTTATTTATTATGAACTGTCTATACAGATTTCACTAGATTTCATTCGGTATGATCTGTCTATACAGATTTCACCATACTTCATTCGGTATGATCTGTCTATACAGATTTCACTACACTTTATTTATTATGAACTGTCTATACAGATTTCACTAGACTTCATTCGGTATGATCTGTCTATACAGATTTCACTACACTTTATTTATTATGAACTGTCTATACAGATTTCACTAGACTTCATTCGGTATGATCTGTCTATACAGATTTCACCATACTTCATTTGGTATGATCTGTCTATACAGATTTCACTAGATTGCATTCATTATGAACTGTCTATACAGATTTCACTAGACTTCATTCATTATAATCTGTCTATACAGATTTCACTACACTTTATTTATTATGAACTGTCTATACAGATTTCACTAGATTTCATTCGGTATGATCTGTCTATACAGATTTCACCATACTTCATTCGGTATGATCTGTCTATACAGATTTCACTACACTTTATTTATTATGAACTGTCTATACAGATTTCACTAGACTTCATTCGGTATGATCTGTCTATACAGATTTCACTACACTTTATTTATTATGAACTGTCTATACAGATTTCACTAGACTTCATTCGGTATGATCTGTCTATACAGATTTCACCATACTTCATTTGGTATGATCTGTCTATACAGATTTCACTAGATTGCATTCATTATGAACTGTCTATACAGATTTCACTAGACTTCATTCATTATAATCTGTCTATACAGATTTCACTACACTTTATTTATTATGAACTGTCTATACAGATTTCACTAGATTTCATTCGGTATGATCTGTCTATACAGATTTCACCATACTTCATTTGGTATGATCTGTCTATACAGATTTCACTAGATTGCATTCATTATGAACTGTCTATACAGATTTCACTAGACTTCATTCATTATAATCTGTCTATACAGATTTCACTACACTTTATTTATTATGAACTGTCTATACAGATTTCACTAGAATTCATTCGGTATGATCTGTCTATACAGATTTCACCATACTTCATTCGGTATGATCTGTCTATACAGATTTCACTACACTTTATTTATTATGAACTGTCTATACAGATTTCACTAGACTTCATTCATTATTATCTGTCTATACAGATTTCACTACACTTTATTTATTATGAACTGTCTATACAGATTTCACTAGACTTCATTCAGTATGATCTGTCTATACAGATTTCACTACACTTTATTTATTATGAACTGTCTATACAGATTTCACTAGATTTCATTCGGTATGATCTGTCTATACAGATTTCACCATACTTCATTCGGTATGATCTGTCTATACAGATTTCACTACATTGCATTCATTATGAACTGTCTATACAGATTTCACAAGACTTCATTCATTATGATCTGTCTATACAGATTTCACCAGATTTCATTCGGTATGATCTGTCTATACAGATTTCACCAGACTTCATTTTTTTATGATCTGTCTATACAGATTTTACCAGACTTCATTCATTATGATCTGTCTTAACAGATTTCACCAGACTTCATTTGTTATGATCTGTCTATACAGATTTCACCAGACTTTATTATGATCTGTCTATACAAATTTAACCAGACTTCATTCATTATGATCTGTCTATACAGATTTCAATCAGTATGATCTGTCTTTACAGGTTTCAGATTTCACTGGACATGATGTGTCTTTACCAATTTGACTTTATTCTATCTGTATGATGTTCTCATACACATTTTGCTTGACTTTGTTTTGTATGAATCTAAAAATTTACCATTTTCATAAGTAACATTTTTTTTTAAATATTTAATTGTTTAAGATATATAAGGTCATTTCCATAAAAGTACTGGTAGGAGCAAATCATGTTCATTTAAAATTGCAAGAACTTTTTCAAAACTACATTGCTACTACAGACCAAGACAATTTTAATTTCTTAGTGTCAACATAAAAGTGGACATTCCCTCTACACCAGTATTAACAGTTGTATATCTAAGTTCACTCACTGAAAGAGTAAGTCATAGCAGTACCAAACCTTGAGCACAGGAAAGAAAAGACAAAACAATTAACAGCTGTAATATAGTTTTATTTTGTACTTTATGGTCTTAAAAGTAACTCATGACACTCATTGATACATGTATTGCTAATAGATGCTCACACAGGACATCAATATATCAAGCGCAAAGCCAAAAATTGAAATTACATTTAATGATATTAATGAGGAAAAAAAAAAACAATTGTGAAGCAACACCTGGTCTTTCCACAGAAAAGAACATCATCCAAAAAAGTAATTTAACCTTGTACATTGTAACTTCTCATTGGAAAACGATAAGCAAAAACATTTTGTACTTTCATTAAGCCAAACATCTGTTTCTTCTCCCAGTATGTTTGTGTACATACTACATGACAAGTTAACATATTGATGGCTGAAGCAACACTGGTCTAACTTAAAAAAAAAAAATTCTTCAAAAATTACTTTTTTTACATTTTTAGCCTCATTGCATGAAATACACAAGTAAATAAAATATTATAAATAATTGTGAAATTTTATTGTTTTTATTAATCACTTGGAAAATATTAAATACAAAAACTAAGAATGATAGAGGAAAGAGAAATGTAACAAATTACTGTACTAGGAATATGGGGAAAAATATATTAAAAAACGTCACAAAATTTGAGTACATGTATAACTTGGATGGTGAACAAAGCTATAGATACAAGTGCCATGCCATGTTTAATTATAAAGAGCTGCAAAAGCTTTTCTTTGACAACTTAGAGATATCACCTTACTTTATGCAAAATGTTCTAAAAGTTAATTAGGATTTTACTTGAAAACCTGACTTGCAATATGTTTTCAGATTATCAATTTATTGATGCTATAAACATTAAATAAAAACATATAATTCTATGAAAGTATTGGATTTAATTTGCAACCAGCACAGACTGATATCAACTGACACACAACTGTGCCAGCTAGTTTATAAGGGTATACACTCTTTGCAGCTTGGACAATAAGACCCTTCCAACCATGTTGGCAATTAAGTGTGTGGTTCGATCAACTGGCAACTTATATGATAAATTCAATATGAAAATACAATAATGTCATATCCTCCATGTAAATGCATAACTACTTGAATGTTACTTATGTGTCTGATAATTTTGTGCCGTGGCACAAACGACTAGATTCTCTTTATCTTAATAGGACCCTTCAGGGTAAAAATGTCACTCCATTCAATCGACCCTTTCTTGTTTGTAGTTTGGTTTTCTTTGAATCACCTGTAAAAAATGACAAAAGTTTACTTTACTCTGCATTGAAAGCAACATTTATAACATTGTTTCTACCAAAATTGTGATCACCTAAATAAATACACAAATTTTAAACTTAAATTCGGGCACGAAGTGTTCAATTTTGGTTAAGGCTTTCTTCCAAAGCATGTAGTGCTTTGATATTTTTAGATTTTATGTACAGTTAAACCTGTAAGTAAAGACCACTCATGGGAATGGCAAAATGTGGTATTTATTTACTTGTCAGTTTTTATCACTAAAGGACGTTTTTGGAAGTTTTCATGTAGACATATAGGCAAAATTAAAACTGCTCAATAGAATTTCTTTAAACTTGGCAAGTAAGATGTTGTTAGAATATGATAACAGAAACATTTTTAGCGAAAAAAAAAATTTTGGTCACCGTTCTTGTTTTTGAGTCATCTGCCTTTGAATTGGACTTTTTTGTTAAATTCAAGGGCAGATAATTTACAATGAAGGGAATTAATACATTTTTTTTTCTTATTTTCATCAAGCTTACCTTCATTTTAGTTGATATGCAAAATTTCAAGAACAAATTTAGAGTGAGTACTTTTTATTCCCACTTCTTCTTTTAACCTGTGCATTTTTTCTTTAAAAAAATGGCCTGTTTTTTAAGGATTTAAAGTACCTTTATTTTCATTGAAAAAAAGTTAATGGAAATGATGTAAAGAATTGCATATTATTATGTATTGTACTCAACAATAAAAAGAAAAGCATAATCCAGAAGTAAAAACAAGAATTCATTTGAGTATGTATAAAGTATCTGCCCTTGAAATGACCTCAAATAAGTAGAAAAGTCTGACAATTCCCTTGAGACGTTTTAGGAAAGCATTTTCAGGGAAGGTTCTGTTGAAATAATAAATTTGTGAAATGCTATTTAGTTTGGTCTTTTAAGTAAAATATGTCTCAAAATTTATTGTCACTGAATAGGGACATCACTGAGGTGGCAGGATGACTGACTAAATTGACTACACATGACATCTAATAATGTTTCTAAGTTCTGACATTCTGAATTTGGTCGGTAAGATATAATTCAACCTTTAAAATAAGTTTTCAGAAACGTGCAGAGTTTGTGCTATATGTACGAAGTTAATGAAAAATACATACTTAGTTGAATGTTACACGGCTTTGTTTTTGGATTTGTTAAGAAATTGTGTACAGTAGTCTTCAAGCCTCGCTGTAATCACTGTCTGGAAAAACTTGTAAAATTGCACATTGGAGTACCTCTGTGTTGCACTGCTCTACTACGCTTGAATGGAAGAGAAAAATATTGTTTAAACAATTTATTATGGGTAAAGGGTTTGATGCTGCTTCCAACAATAATTCAGTCATATCACGACGGCAGTAAATACTTGCCCTGCTACAAAGTTTACCAGGTATACTAGTAAATGTAAACAGGATTTTAATATAAGTTAATGTCACATATAATAATGCAATACATGGCACAAAAGTAAATATTAAAGGCCAGGAGGTCTTCTGCACAAAAAAGCATTTAGCCATCCCAACAGTAGAGACTTGTGAAGAATTCCATTGTTCAAATTGAATATTATATTAAAGTCATGAAAATGTGGACTTCTTCATGTTTCCAATGATTTTTTAAAAATATTTCTGACTGTATTGTTATTTAAAAACAATTATGGAATCCTATCAAGTAATATTCATTGATAGACATGACAATATGTATAATATTAATTTAGTATCAAATCTGAAGAATCCATTACATATATAAACATGTGTATACATGTACCTTGTTAGAACCTGAGCTCCTTAATTTCACTGAAGCATTCATACTATCCCTCTGTCCACCTGCAACACATGGGAGATAAATGCTATAATACTTCAATAGTAAGTAAATAATAAATATTTACATTAAAATAAGCAACTTTTAATTTCATATATGAATGAAACAGAGACACTGTTCCCTGGCTTTTAAATCAAGCTAAAAATGATTATGTCACTTAAAATATGGAATTTAAAATTGCATACACAACCCTAACCAAGTCCAGCACTGCTGCAAACATAGACTTGCAAAGGATAAAATTCCTCCAGTTATTCAAATAATCTTAAGTTCGAATACATTTAATATGAATACAAACTTTCAGATTTGTCCTCAGCTGTAGAGGTGTGAGAGGTTCTAGAGGTATGACCTTGTAGACATGGTGTTGGCTTACTTGATGGGTTTGATCTACATACATCTCTCTGAAAGCAGTACAAATTTATTTACAGATAATTTAAATTTGCATTCTGTAGGCCTACATATGATTGATAAATACAATTATTCACAAAAAGTAATAAAAATATGTGTGAAATGTAATCTATTATAGCTCATATGATCTATTAACTATATTGCCTTATGTGGCATCAGAAGGTAACAATCTGTAATGTCCCAAGCAAACATCTTATATGGCACCAGACAGTATTGAACAAGATATAACAATGGTCGTAGGACAGGGGGGACCGTGAGACAGGGCAAACCATACCATGACGGACCATATGTTTGGAAATGGCGGACCATGACTCGAGATGAGGCGGACCGTGATTAATTTCAAATTTAATACTGCTATTTCATTTATTTATTTTTTTATCTTTTGATATCAATATTATCAAAAACAAAAATTTTTTTTAAAAAATAAATTAATATAATTTTATACTAGTACATGTATACAATGTAAACTTAGAGTATTAACATTTACAGTACCCTTGCAATTATAAGTATAAAATAGGTAGCGTAAGATAGTGGGAATGGATTGAAAAAATCTTATAAGTAAAACATATTTTCCTTCTGCACTGAAGTTAATAAACTTGACAAAATTACTTTAATTGTAATATTTTTTTATATAATCCATTCATAACATTTAAGTTGTATAAAGGAAAAATGATTATTTATATTAGTTAATTCCTTAATAACTAAAGGACAACCAAGAATAGTTTATGTACAATGTATATCAATTCGCTAAACAGACAGCATCTTAAAGTTTATGATGTAAACTAACTTGTCAAAGGAATCAAAATTGAAGGAAGTCAATGTCAAAAAAGATAAAATATTCCATCAAGACACTTTCCACCAAAAAAAAAATAAATTCTGGATAGGTGCGCAATTTTGTAATGTCACTCATCATCATTTTATGCTATTGTGTTGTATGTCAGATGTGAATAACAGCCCTTTTCTTTATGTGTAACTGTGTTGTTAAATGAAGTTTTACCCTCTTATTATTTATATCTGCTGTCTGTCATATTTAAGAAACAATGACTTGTAATTATATCTCTGTAATTGGTCAATTATCACCTGCATAATGTCCAACTCGATGCGTTATTAATAATTTCATTAAACAAATTTATTATAAATTAATAAACTGCATTAATGTATGTACAGTGCCACTCCAGATACAACGAGATCGTTGGGACTTCGGATGATTCCTTGTTATAACCGAGTCTCATTATAACCGGGACAGAACAAATTGGGGAAATCCGACACTGTCCAGCATCATTAATTTCTACTTTCGTGTGCATCCTTTTTGAAAAGTATATAATGGGAGGTAACTCTTTGCAATCAGAAGTTTTTGTTTTATTTAAATATGCATGTATATAAATATATCTAGCTATCATCGAATTTCAACAAAACATGAAAACACAACCGCGTGTGTTTTTTCATTAATATGTACATTTTAAAATTTGTTTCCAAAACGTTGCATTTCTCACGAACACCGCAAGACATTAACCGCTTCCTTTCTTGTGACAATTTAGCCTGGAGCGCAGACAAAACAAGGCTGACACATTTGATCGCTAATTGCTCGACCCATTATCTCGTCCCACATCAATAATTTCTTCCTTAATTGACCTTTATTATTGGTCATCATGGTTTTTCTCAAGGTGACAAACTGATGCAGACGAAGTGCAAATGAAGTGCAAATGAAGTGACCTCCTTAAAATTCTGAAAAATATGCATTGGACAGCGAAATTATGTACGTTGTAACCGATATCTCACTAAAACCGAAACGATCTCATTATAAACGAAAAAAAATGAAAGGAAAATAGATGGAAAAAGGCCGGGACACAGTAGAACGTACGTTGTAAGCGGTACCTTGTCCTTGTTAAAACTGTTCTCATTGTTAAGTGGAGTAGACTGTATATGTTTATAATGATATTAAAAGAAAAAAAAGAAAATGAATTGACACTATTTAGATATTTTTATAACATTTAATTACGAACCGCCTCGTCTTGAGTCAGGGTCCGCCCTGTCCCAAAATATGGTCCACCCCATCCAAACATACGGTCTGCCCTGTCTCACGGTCCGCCCTGTCCATAATTCATAACATTAAAACAATATAACACAAATCCATTTTTTTCCATTTTCATCTTTTTCTATATTTTGATATTAAATGAATAACAAGATTAAACAAATGTTTATGTCAAATCAATCATTCAATGCGACTAACACTTTTGTTTCACTCATACGCAAAAATCATTAGAGAGGGTATCATGTTGCCCTAAGCCGCTTTTTTTAGTAATATCGGAAAAATGGCGAATTTAGAATAGAGACATCTACGTTAAAAAATCGTTACATTCAATCAAATTTGAGTTCTACAAACCGTTCAAAAGGCTTTTTCTCCCGAAACCAAGTGCCTATGGTTTTAACTGCAAATTGCATATAAGGAACTAAGGCCGTAAGGGAAGTAACTCATACTATCTGAACCCCATCTGCGAATTATGATGAACGTTGATTGTCATAATTATGACAAGTAAGAGATTCAACAATATTATTTTATCACAAAAGACTGTCTATCATCTATGCGCAATTGGCGCAAAGATATAAACTGATAAAGATGTTAGCTTTAATCTTGTAAAAATAAACCTTTTAACATAACAAAATAACCATACCAAGACTTCTGAAACCCTTTGGTCACATATCCTCGATGATATCTAACACTGTATTCCCTTTCATACTCGTCTAGTTGAAAACATCGGCTGGCGGCCATTTTCCTGATGTTTTGCTGAAAATCGTTCTGTCAGACGGTTTACGGCAGATAAATTTGTATAGACAAGGGGCATGAAATCTGTATAGACTTTCGCTTTAACGGTTTTTCAAATGGCCTCGATCTGATAATCAAAATACCTGAGGGAGCGGCAATTTCTACAGGTAAAAATGAATCAATAAATATGCGAAATCTTGTTACAACAATACTTTTGTATTATGATTTATTATTTAGAATTGAACAAAAAGAATTATATTCACTCTACAAGGAAAAGTTTGATTTTATTTTATTTCTGCCAGATAAAGAATTAAACAACTGCTCCCATATTTCGTTTTTAGGTTGTACAACACTAAATAGTGACTTAATAGGTTTCATACAACCAGATATTCCAACCATTTTTAAAAAAAAAGAAAAAGAAAATCGAATGTCATTAACTAATTCAAGCACCATAATAGCTGTTATGCAAACGAAAATGCATTTGGTATAATATTAACAACATAGCTGGTCCTGAGGATCAAAATTAAAAAAACTCAAAACCAATCCTCATTTTTAATCCATTTCATTACAAGTAATATAATCCGTGATTTCACATTCAATACTAACTGAATGAAATTGGATTTGATATAGCATGATCTTAAAATTTTAGAAATAAGAAATATATTATTATGGGTGTGACATTTCAACACACTGCATATATGGGTCCTTCAAATAGAATAATCTAAAATAGATCCTTGATATCATTGATGATACAAATTTAAAGATATAATTATAGTTCAGAAAGTGAACTAAAATTCATGTTATATCTATATTTTTTCAATTTTATCCCAAAATTGGATCATTTCTTTGCAAATCAGCAATTACATTATTGTACTTTGATTTTGTTTAAAATACTTAAAATGTTTTTTAGTCTTAAATGTGATCAATTTTAGTTTCATAGACCATTAAAAATATCATCAGGATCATTTGATCCTTATCTGTTTTGTGTGTGTGTGTGTGTTGTTGTTTTTTTTTTAATCATTTAAATTTAATTTACAAAAAGGATATGTCCCAACTTTTTCTACATTATCATTTGTTATCTGCAAGGCATTGATCAATACTCAGTAAATTTATAATGTGCCTTCCAAGCTTCCAATTAAGTTGCTTTATTTTTTAGCACATGGCTTCTTATAGGTCATTAAGTGTTCCACATTATTTCTACAAATTATAATTATATACTGGTATAATGCATTGTCTGTAGACTTTATGGTATTTACATAATATATAGTTTCCTTTTTTAAAGACAAGTTTTTCTATGTAAACAAGTACTAATATTAAGCCTTTAGTAATACAAAGTTTGTCAATATGAAGTCCATTTTTGTATTTTCTGATCGCAAGATCAGTAAATACATAGCTAACATCCACGGTCTAACACAAAATTTCCTAACAGACCTAACAACGCAAAGTAGTTCTCACTCAAAATTGCTTAAAAAGCAGAAATTTAAAAGACAGAATAATTTTTAATGTAGGCAATTAACGAATTACAGTGCATTGAAAGTTCAGATAAGTCAATAGAAATATGAGGTTACAATCACAAATTTCGCGGATGAATATCATTTTAATCAATGAAAGTGCTATTTTTAGCTATGTCGATTACTGAATACGCCAGGGCGTAGTACACAAATAAATCTGACTGCTGAGTAGTGGAATATATACATGTCGGACTGTTTATCGTGAACAAAATACCTCGAAATTGATTAGGATTACAAACATGAAATGGAAATTTTCAATTTAGAATTACAATGTATTTGTTTTTATTCAGGCTACATATTATGTATTACTTCATCGTGGTGCAGGGGTATCGCGCTCGTTTCGCGCTCGTTTAGGGTGTGAGAGGTCTAAGGTTCAAATCCTAGTCAAGGCAACTTTTTTTTTGAAGTGTGTTTTTTAAGGAAGAAACCACGATATGCAGGGATAAAGTGTGACTGTCATAAAAAATGATTTTTGATGCAACTCTAGTCATGCTGCAAAATTCCATATGTATCAATCTCAAACTGTTATAGAAAAAAATCTTAACGCAGTCGCTGCGTAAGATGAATTATAGTATATAAAAATAAACTTATATAGGAAAATACATACAGATAGTCAGTATGATTTAGATTGCAAAGATCAGAAAATACCACAGAGCTTGCAGCCCTTTGATTGAATTATCTGGGGATATCTTTTTTTGCTATCAGGGGAGGTAACTATAATATTACTTTCAAACTTCGCACTTTGATTACTTCCCTTGATGTTTCTCTTTTTCAGAATATCAAGGGAGGTTACTAGTTACCTCTTTTGTACATTAGGGGAGGTAACTATAGTCTTTTTTTTTTGGAATATCAGGCCCCATGTTGACATACATTCCATGACCAGGATCAAAATTTGCATTTTAAAATTTCTCTTTTGTTTTTCTCATGAAATTAACTTAAATATGGCTTCAGATGATGGATTTTTAGGAAAAAAAAAAATAATTACTTAACAAAATAAGAGCATTTGATCCATTTTGATCTTGAACCTAGAATTAACACTTATTTTGATCCAAGTATTATTTTGTACTGTACATGTAATTTGTACTGTTATCACAAAATAAGTTTGTGTTATCAGGGTCTTTCGAATAATTTTATTTGAAAGACCCTGAATTTATTGAAAATCAGTGATTTTATAACATTTTTTATATAAACCATAATATATTATTTTAGGGCGATCAAAGTAGTAAAGTAGTTCAAAAACAATGTTATATTCTGTAAAAATAAAACAAAAATTACAAACCAAATTTGGGTTCACATATTTATTTATTTAATAATCTAATAGTTATAATCTAAATTTTTTCCTAAACATACATCAACAGTTCAGTCTTACAAAACTTAATAGTAATTCAAAATGCTTACTTAGAAAAAAGCAGTACTTAGAACTGGCAGACAAAAAAACAATGTGATTGAAGGTTTAGTCTTACTGTAATGCTTTCCCACCAAAAAATTCTAACATCGGCCAATATCATAATAAATCGGTCATTTCCGGGCTAGTTATATTTCACAATCTTCGGTATTCAATAATTTTTAACCGCTTATAACCAGAATTTAGTACATAGGGATAAAGAATGAGTGATTCTAAATAATATAATGCCCAAGATTTTGAAAAAATAACGTTTGGGAAATAACCGATATGCTTTGATATTGGCCGGTGTTAGAATATTTTGACTGGGAAAGCATTACAGTAAGACTACCTTAACTGTTTACCTGCTGGAACCAAAAGTACATGTAATAAAGCATACATCACAAGCATAAAGCCAGGTCAGCATGCTCATACATTGTATTTACAGCCAGAGAAAGCACTACACTGTCGACAGTTCAGTCTTTTTACAATTATTTTGATACTGAAATGCCAATTACTATGAGTAAACTATTTCAAATTCAAAACAGAACAAATTCATTACACAGCAGGTTAAGGGTTAACTTTTCATTGACTGTCCTGCAAAATATTTAAAAAAGAAAATATCAAAATTTCTATTCCTCTCAACATAGTCCCTATAATTTCGTTCACATGACTAACATTTCAAGCTGCCCATTTTCAGATATCATATATGTGAAATAAAATGTTGATATGATGCACTAATCAATGATTCCCATTTAACTAAATTCTGATCTTAAAAAATTGCAAAGCTTTACATGTAAAAAATAAGATTTTCTCATTTTTGTCTGAATAAGGACAGAATGGACTGATATATGAGATTTCAAGTCATACCAACACTTAAATAGATCACATGACAATTTTGAAATTGGTAAGACCTTGTGAGGAAAAACCCTATGTTCTGTTGCTCCTGGATGCATTATTTTCAGCGCACGCAGGCACAAAAGTAGAACCACCAATGCTTGGCCAAAATGTTGGTTGTTATCTTATAAATGTTATTTGCTATATTTTTAAAGCCGGTTTAAAAATTTTTTAAAAAAAATTTAGTATTTTGAAACATGATGCTGACGGGATGTTTTATGTCTAAAATGTTTTTTGGGCTTTGAAACTCCTGGATTAAACACTGCTTAAAATTTCCCGCATTAAAATTTACAAAAAATTACAATTTAAAAAGAATTAAAAAAAAAATTTGGGCCTTTTACATATTAGCCTTACCCCAAAAATAACTATTATAGTAAAAATTTTTTAACCCCAAAAAAGTAATCTGAAAATTTTTTTTAAAACCAAAATCAAAATTTCTAAAGGAAAAAAAGATAATTTTAAATTCTTAAATTCAAAAATGTTTTTACCCCTTTGTCTTTAAAATTTTCAAAAAATTTTTAAACGTTTTTTTTTAAAAAGTTGAATTTCAAATTTTGGCAAGTTTATAAACTCTTTTGGAAATGAATTACATAAACAGAGATTATAGTAACCTTACTGAAACTCCTTTAAAAACTGCCAACATCTCTCTGAACACATTGTTTATAATATACATATGCAACCCTTTAAAGAAATTTATTTAAAAGTTAATAATTTCACCATTCACCTTACATTATACAGGTAAATATTACAGATATTTGTTTCTTTTGAGTGAATCTTGATTATATTTTATTGAAAAAATATTCTCACATGCATATAACAATAGTGAAATATCAAATACACATGTACCTTCACCTTGAACATAAGTCATGTAATTCTTCAGAATTTTGATATTTAGCATCAAAAGGAAACAAATTTTTCATTTATTTTATGCTATTTATATGACCAAATCACTTATCACGTTGAGTAATTGACCATGCCTTCTAATATCATTTTCTTGTAAAATTCTAAACCTTTAAAAATTTTTCCTTTTTAACAACCCCTGGCGATTTGGCCCCATTATTTATTTTATTAGCCCCTTATGAAAAAACCAAAATAATGGTTTTTTCGAACCCCGCATGGGTCCAGGGCCCGCCCGCGCTTTCCCTGCAGTTGATCAGGATCCCTGCTGTTTGCGTTTTAAATCTTAAAAAGGGGGAAACTGCAGCGAAAAGAGATCCTGACGACTGCCCCGGAAAAGCCCCGGCTGGGCTGGGTCCCTGCCCGGTCGCAAAACCATTTTGTTGGGTTTTGTTTATAACGGCTCAATAAAGGAAAAAAGTTTACACAAATATTGGGACATATATGGGGTTTAAAAAAAAAAGTAAATATGGGAAATTTTTCTCTTGTTTTTGTTACAACAAAAAATTTGCAATTTTTCCCTTTTGGGATTTAGAATAGAAAATGTTATCTTTTTTTCCTGTTTTGTAGTACAGTTATGCACAATTCATTATTTACCATTTCTTTGTTATCATTCAGGCCTACTCAGGCATCGGTTAATATAATACAATGTACTGTTCATTTGAACTCAAACTATGCATTACACCGTGAAAACTCCTTGATTCTGAGCAAAATATAAAAAATGTATGTTTTGTACCCTTGAAGGCCCTTTAACTAGCATAAAATAAATGTCTTCTTCAGAATATTAGGTAAACTCACAGTTACAGTTAATTTGATCACAGAACGCTAATCCAACACTGTTTAAACTTGATAGTAATGTAGAAAATCTATGCTCAAGACAGTGTTGCATTTCAGTTTTGACATTTACACACATACATAATTATATATACATGTTTATAATTATAATATGTCTATACCTATACAATATAATAACCTTGTTGCAACTGATTCTTGTAAAATTAAATTTTGTTACTCTATCTTAGTATGTATTAGTATACCTCTGAAGGCAAACACTTTGAGTGTTGACAAGATTTTTGTTTTTAGAGGTGAACTTGCTATGTGATTCAATGTAGTGTGAAAGTATACATAGCTCTAAAACAAGGCTTGTTCCTACAGAGGTTAGCACTATTATTAACTAAATATTTATTGATATTAGTTTATTGAAACACCCAATTTTTAAAACACTATTTTTTATAACTTGTTGGCAAGAAATTCAAATTTAATGCTTGCAACTTTGACATTAACATTAAGCACAAATTTCCATGCTTATTTATATTTTAATACCCAAAATTTTGTGCCTTGACTGTTTAAATTAAATTTTGCAAACTTTTTATATGCTTTACCATTTCACTTACAATTTTATGTTGGAACTAAAGTGATAAGTCCTCACCATGGGAACAGAGCCCGGCCAGCCTGTATGGATACAAGGCTCTATTTTGAAGAAAATCCCTCTGGTACTTATGATTCGGACAAAGCTTATTACATAAATCTAATAAATGGGAATAACTCTTCAAGTAGGCAAGATAGAGTTATTGTTCTTGAACACTGCTCTTCCTCCAAGTGTGGTCTGTCAGTGAATAAAGTTTGAAGAAAATCACTCAAATAGTTTTGTAGTTATGTTCTGGACAAAATTGGGACAGATGTACAAACTAAGACTATTTCTAATATAAAACCAACATAGTGTGTTTGCGACCAGCATGGATCCAGACCAGCCTGCACATCTGCGCAGTTTGATCAGGATCCATGCTGTTCGCTATCAGTTTCTCCACTAATAACAGGGTATGAAAGCGAACAACATTGATCCTGATCAGACTGCACGGTTGCACAGGCCGGCCTGGAGCCATGTGGGTCACAAATGCACTATGTTCGTTTTGACATGGAGCAGCTCATTTATAAATCTAAGCACAACCATTAGTACATAAAAATTTGAAAATCTAAGCACAGCCAGGCAGTTGAAACTGAAGGACAGCTGTAATCTAGTACATGTACACTCTACATACAGTTAGGCAATTAAAAATTCTATCCATAGCTGGACACTAAAATCTATTGGCATGCAAAATATAAGAGTACTTTCACATAAAAAAAGAGCAGGGTTGTGAGCAAATAACTTGACAAATTAAATAAATAAACCTAAATAAGTGTTCACTTTCTCCTTTCCACCACATTATATGTAAATCTCAATAAACTTTTCTTCTTCAAATATGAATGTAACTTTCTAACATTTAAACTATATGTTACATTACTATCCACAAAAACCATTGTACACAAAATGGACAAAATTAGATCATACAAAAACATGAAGATTAGTTGAATCTATTACCATAATAATATTTGAACACTAGCATATAAAATACACAAAATAAAAGCATATTTAATACACAAAATAAAGTGAAAAATAATGAGTATATAGTTGGAAATAAAGATTTTTGCCAGGTAATATGGCTCAGTGAAAATGATTGTGACATTAAATAACCCAAGCCAATAAGGGAGGGTTTATATGGTTCACCCCAGCCATTAAGGGAGGGCATATATGGTTAACCCAAACCATTAATGGAGGGTTTATATGGTTTACCCAAGTAGGGAGGGTTTATATGGTTAACCAAAGCCATTAAGACAGGGTTTATATGGTTAACCCAAGCCATTAAAGGAGGGTTTATATGGTTAACCCAAGCCATTAAGGCAGGGTTTATATGGTTAATCCAAGCCATTAAGGCAGGGTTTATATGGTTAACCAAAACAAATAAGTGAGGATTTATATGGCTAACCCAAGCCATTAAAGAAATGTTTTTATGATTCACATGTTTATGCACAGCCATATAACCTGTTCAAAGTCTTTATGTTGAATTTATATTACTGCACAACTGTTTTCTTTGTAGAAAATCAAATTTTATTAATTGGGTCATTTTGTGCCTAAAAATAATTATTCTGGAAATAAAAAACAAACTGAGCTAACGGCCTGAAATTTTGAATACAAGTTCTTGGTCCAGACTGATATCAAACAATATAAAAATCTTGAAAAAAATTTTCTTTAGTTTTCACATGCCAAAAAACTGCAGTTGAGTCCCTTTAAAGTGCGATATATTTCAAGTTTATGGTTTTGTCTGATGTAATTTTAAGGGAAACAGTAAGATTTCCTATGAGTAGTGAATAATATAAACCATATCTCACCAACAAAGCCCCATATTTTATTGATTATCATACAACTATTTTATAGTATATGGTGCTCGAACAGTTAAAAAATAAATATTTGATATATATGGGCTGTACATTTGTACTTATACGTAATTTCATATGACAAGCATTTACACTGTGAGTCAAATATATGTGGGTTTATAATATTACACCTATATGGCTTGTACTAAGGGACTAAAATTTTAAAATTACATAAAACTTTTAGATATCAAATAAATTTAAGTTTTTTCAAAAATGTTCAAACAAAACCCTCATGAGAACCATCAACCAGCAGGTATTTTGTACAGGCTACTGAAATTCATCTAACAGATCTTTAAAAGTTAACATGTTACAAAAAAAACATGACAAATTGAACATGCTATCTTAACAATTGTAGAAAATTCTGATCCCTTTAAAACCAATAGATAGGCTAATCTCCATGTCGGGTGTTCAAGTAGTATTTGTCCACGATCGTGTGAATCTTTGGAGTAACTCCACTACACTGTCGTCGTCATTTTCTTGAGCATCTTGTAATAATGTGCGTCCGTCACTGTCAGGAATTTCTTTATTTGCCCCTGATTTTAATAATAAGTTCATCATATCCTCATCACTGTTGCTGTATGCATGCCACAGGGCCGTCCACTCATCATTATCCTGTAGGTTGATATTGCACCGATTCTGTAATAAATGAAATACATGTATAACAATAATACAGATTATATCTGCAGAAACTTATACCTTTCTTTCATTTGTACATCAATAAAATACTATTATACATGAGAATATTATTGATAATATTTTTAAAATTGCAGACTATACATGAGGTATCATTGAAATTGCAGACTACATATGTGATATTTTTGAAATTGCAGACTGCATATGTGATATTACTGATATTGCAGATGACACATGAGATATTGAAATTGCAGACTGCATATGTGATATTATTGAAATTGCAGCATGCATATGTGATATTACTGATATTGCAGACAACACATGAGATATTATTGAAATTGCAGTCTGAAGATAAGATGTCTGAAACTGCAGACTGCATATGTGATATTACTGATATTGCAGACGACACATGAGGTATCATTGACATTGCAGACGTCACATGAGATATTATTGAAATTGCAGTCTGAAGATTAGACGTCCGAAACTGCAGACTGCATATGTGATATTACTGATATTGCAGACGACACATGAGATATTATTGAAATTACAGTCTGAAGATTAGATTATGTCTGAACCTGCAGACTGCATATGTGACATTACTGATATTGCAGATGACACATGAGGTATCATTGACATTGCAGACGTCACATGGGATATCATTGAAATTGCAGAGTGCATATGTGATATTACTGATATTGCAGATGACACATGAGGTATCATTAAAATTGCAGACTACACATGTGATATTGAAATTGCAGACTGCATATGTGATATAACTGATATTGCAGACTACATATGAGATATTATTGAAATTGCGATCTGAAGATTAGATTATGTCTGAAACTGCAGACTATAAATGATATTATTAAAATTGCAGTCTACACATTAGATATTATTGAAATTGCAGACTTACAGATGTCATATAATTGAATGCAATGAATTACTAAATCTGCTGATCTGCCATAGGCACTAAAAAATTGAAAATGACGTAGAATAATAAATAATGGCATCTAAAACATGTGCCAAACTTGTATCAGCACAAAAACAAAACTTGTCCATTATCATCCAGGTTAAACAAGGCAACAGGTTTTATACTGATAACATGGTGTTGAATGCTTCAGTACAGAAAAAATAAAAATATTTTCAATCAGGGGCATTAAAATTACACTTAATTAACAAAAACAATATTCCAACACCCCCTATCTGTAAATTTGCAATTGATGTAAAGGTGGAAAATGCTCCAAATGTCATGAAATGAAAATGTGCAGTAAATGTTTTTGTAAAAAAATAACAGTTTGTCATTTAAAGCATTTACAACATTTCAATGTTCTTTGAGTATTGTGTATTTGTAAAATGAAGCAAAATCAAGTTTGTCACAGTTAACTCGCAGAACAAATAATTAATAGGGGCGAAATTTTTGATAAGGGTCACACTCATTACCACATGGCAATAGTTTGATAATACACTAAATTTTATACCAAAATTCAATCATTTAGGTCTAAGTTTAATCATTTACCCAAGGCTGATACTTTTTACAAAATGGCCCATCGTTTTCAAACCAAGTGGGCCTAGTGCCAAAACTTTCAAAATTCTCGGGAGATCTCTGCATGCGCTATTATAGATACTACAAATGTTATATTTGATATTACCAAAATTGTTGACTACACATGGAATACATGTATAACTGATGCTGAAGATGTATTATTGAAATACTTTTGTTACTGCATAGCAGTCACAATATTTTTTGTCTGCCAACAAAAAGGAAGGGATATAAATAATACAACAGACTGAACTGCTGCTAATCTTAGTTATAAAGATCTATGACAAGAGATATTGCTAACTAAAGTAGAAATGGTAGTAGCGATTAGGTTAATATAAAATAAAACAACCATTAAAACATGGTTATGTAACATGTAAAAAATCTTTCTAATGGATTTGTAAAACAGGACAATTCCATTTCTTCGAGAAAAATGAAAAATTAAATGTAAATTTATAGCAGCCATGTATATAGATAACATTAACATCAGAATTATTCAATGAAAATCAACTTGAAGTTTAAAAATCTTTAACTATAATCACCTTTAACAAGAAAGCTACAAATATTAGTAAATTACCTTTAAGAGAAGTTTGACAACATTATTCTGTTCATTTGCTGTAGCTATGATTAAAGAAGTCTGGTTCCCAGATCCCGCACACTTGAAGTCCATGTCAGCTCCCCCTTCAATTAACACCTGTACAAGCTTGAACTTCCCGTCTCGACTTGAAACAAATAGGGCTGACTCTCCTGCTTTGTTGAGTAAGTTTGGATCAGCTTTACCTAAAAGATAAAACATTGACATGTATAAATAAAAGTGAGAAGGAATGTACTGCAAAATAACCATAACTCTATCTTAAATATTTTCAAATTATCTCCCTTTATGTACTTATTTTGAATGATAAAAACTGCAAAAATATTTTTCTATTGAAACATACACCGAGTAGTTCTATAATGAATTTTGGCTGCATGCCCAGACCTAGCATTTATCAAGATTTTGCAATGAAAGTCCATCCAAATTAGTACCTCAAACTTTTGAAATAGTACAAATGTGTGTAAAACTTCTCTTAGGCAGGGTACGTTGTTTACGGTATTCTTATTTTCTTATGATAAAAGTTAATAGTAAAAGTTATAGTAAAAGAGAATTCTTTATCATTTTAGTTTGAAAGGGGCATCCAACCTATGACCTTGACAGATTTAAAACATTCAGTGTTTTCCAGCCTCTTACATTGACATAATTGAAATAATTTACTTGCTTCCTGACGTCAGACATTGACAAAGTTGCAATCATTTAGTGGCCCCCAGCGTTTGTCATTGACATAGTTGAAATCATTTTGTGGCATATATGCCAAGACTGAATTCATAAAATTTTATACTAGAATATGCGAAAATGGACCTTAACGAAAAGATTAAACAATACCAACTCCGCTAAAGGGATCATGACAATAGCTCCACCTTTTTCTTCAAAAAGTTGTGCTAATACAGTGTTTCCTTTCCTTATATAAATGATACCAGAAAAAGGCACCATTCCCAATAGAAAACAAATTTCCCAATTCATGACTGATAAATTCCCAAAATAACACTGAAAATTTCCTCAAAAATCGGCAAATTTAAAGGTAAACAAAAACAGAAATGCCATTGATAAGTGATCTGCGATAAAAACCAAGTATAACTACATGAGTGATATTTGTACCAAGTTAATTTTGTACTTTTAGCGTTTCACACCTTAACATTATTTATGTAAAATTGTTATGATTATCAATATTTTTTTCAACCTCATGTACCAAAAAGTAATCATGTTTTAAAGTGTATATTATGCATAACTTTCATGTCTCCCTGGATAAAAGAAATTCCCAAAGATTATTTGCATCCTATGTAAAATTCCAAATTTGAGTCAAACCGATGGATTTTTTTCCCAATCTGCCCGGTACCAGCACCATTCCCAAAGTAGGGGAAAAAAAACACTGTAATAATGCTACCTAAAATTGATGCTGATGAGAGGGTCATGACAGTAGCTCCAGTTTTTTCTTCTTTGAAAACTGGAGATAATAATGTATTTAATCATGATTTTCACATATCAAATGACTAACCGTCTAAAAGAATTTTCAAAATATCAGTATATTCTTTTTCTACTGCTGTAAATATTGCCGGATTTCCATCACTGAGAATTTTGTTAGGATCTGTACCTTTATCAAGCAAGACCTTCACCACCTGCAATATAAATTACACTGTATGAATACATGTTATTAAATTTTTAGTTCAGATTAACTTTGAATGGTAGGGGAACAACATACCTTGCCTGCCAGAAGATTTAAGAGAGCCAGACTAGCTGGCTTTGCTACACTTAACATCTTAAATGGACTTGCCCAACTTGCCCAGTCTTGCAAGGGAAAATCTAGAAAATATGTACATTTGTACTGATTGAATAGTACATAGTGTTAATCTAAGCACTTTGATATTTATTTCAATTTTAGAGTAGCAGGCTCAAAGTTTAAGCACTCTGATATTTAATTCAATTTTGGAGTATCAGGCTTGGACTTAAAGGGACTCCACTGAGGTTTAAAAGCCTAAAAACATAACATTTGAATTTCTTACATAAATAAGCTAGGGCACTTTAAACAGAAATATATGCAAAGATACTTTGAAATAAATTGAAAATCGTATTTGTATGCGTTTCTTAGCCCGATTTGAGTAAAAAGCGTTTAAACGCTTTTCATTTTCGGTCATTATTTTACAATTTGAATAATTATTCTGGAAAAACAAAGTGCGCGAATAATCTGAAATTTTGCACAAAGATTAGTTGTCTAAACCTACATCAAATGGTATATTTATCTGAAAAAAATATTTTCAGTCCAATCATGTCAAAAAAACCTCAGTGGAGTCCCTTTAATCTAAGGACTTTGATATTTAATTCAATTTTAGAGTAGCAGGCTCAAAGTTTAAACACTCTGATATTTAATTCAATTTTGGAGTATCAGGCTTGGATTTAATCTCAGCAATTTGATATTTAATACAATTTTAGAGTAGCAGGCTCAAAGTTTAAGCGCTCTGATATTTAATTCAATTTTGGAGTCAGTCTAACTGTAATGCTTTCTTGCCAAATAAATTCTAACATCAGAAAAAATAATGTTCCGAAAATAACTGATTTGCTACGATATTGGCCAATATTAGAATTTTTGGCAGGAAAGCATTACAGTAAGATTACCTTAATTCAATTTTAGAGTAGCAGGCTCAGAGTTAATCTAAGCACTTTGATATTTAATTTAATTTTAGATCAAACATACCTTTGGTAATCTCTTTTTAATAGCACCTTCTAAAGGACAGCCATCCGTTTTATGATGGATCTTTTCTATGTCTGCCCCTTTATCTATTAATAACAATGCCACCTGTTCCAGGCCTGAAAATATACAAATAAATAACAGGCAATTCTATCAATCAAAGAATCTAAATAAATGAACACTAACAAGAAGTAAAAAATATGTACATTTGGAATTAAAAACATTGTCAAAGAAACCTCTAAGCTTAAGTTAGTTTATGTTTGTAATGATAATAGATTCCATTTAAATGAAGACTCTACTTAGGACTTTTTTTGACAAGAGCCGGGACTGGAAATAATGCTTTAAGACCTGTGAAAAACGCCCTGCAACTTTGCATTTCATCACCATTCATGTCTCTCAGAATTAACGCAAAATAAGACATCATATCTTTTACAATGATGTAAAACTAAACCTATCTTATATTTGCTGATTTAAACAAAACTGTAAAATGAAAAACTTAATTCATGTAACTACCAACCAAAAACAGAGCTGATATTGATAATGACAAATCTATGTCACCAATTTAGTGTCATACAAGCAAATCTGTACATCTATGCAGTCATACCATATTTTACTGATGGCAGCTAAATCATTGGGTTTTTATATTCATACAACTGACACAGTACTGAGCTATTCTCTCACTAGGAAAGAAAATGTGTAAAAGGCTAGATAGCTCAGTTGATGGGGCGGTGGTATGGTGTTCTAAGAGTCTAATGTGGGTTCGAGTCCTAGTCAAGACTGCACATTTTCCTCATCCTGTGACGTACATTTGGTGCCCTATAGGGTACCGTGATGATAACTCTGAGTCCAATTTTACACTGTTCTCTGTACCCATATAAAGAAATAAATTGAGGAAGAAATTCAATAAGATGAGTGTCACAGTATTGAACTTTTCACCATTCAGGTTGGATTAAAATGTAAGCAATTGCATAGCTCAGTTGGTAAAACCACAGTAGGCTATTCCTAGGGTCCCAGGTTTGAGGCTGCTCATTTTTCTCACCCTATGACACATAAAGCTACTATAGGAGAAATTCATCAGAGAAATGGGTTAAGTTACCTTGGCTCACAGCATACTGTAGGGGAGTCCATCCATAAAACAAACAATTTATGTCAACACCAGTTTTTAACAACTCTTCAATCTTTTTAATATCTTTCTCCTTCACTGCCAAGTGAAGTTGTTGCTCTGGATTCATTCTTGTGTTTGCTGTAAGAATAATTTCACAGATCTTTACTTTAAATTCTCAATAAACATCAACTGGAAATATGCAAACAGTAAGGAAGAGTTATTATGCTTTTCTTCTTACTATCCCAAAGTATCTATGACTTTGTGGAAATGGTTATTTTTCATGAAAAAATTCAATCTTTTTCTATGGTAATCTTTAGAAGTTTATAGAAATTGTTTTCAGCTTTTATGAACAAAAGCAACTTTAACGCTCTTTCCTAGCAGGAGTGTTACAATACAAACACTAAATAACTCATTAAACATAAAATGGATCCACTATATCATATACTATCAGATTCAAAAGTCTAAAAAATCTTCCAACAAAACTTAAATGCAGCGTCCATCCATAAAACAAACAATTTATTTCAACAGCACTATGGTTGATGTGTTTTAAAAGTCTTTTTTATGTTCGGAAAAGTCATCTGTAAAAGCACTAGTTATATTTAAAGTGATTAAACTGTTTGCATATTTCCAGTTGATGCTTCCCATTTCAAGAAGGTAAAGAATTATATAAAGCAACATGTAAGGTATGTTTTGCGGGTGTGTCATGTCCAAATTTGGTACTTGGTAGGTCAACTTGCTTGATTCAACACATAAAGAAAGCACTATGGTTGATGTGTTTTAAAAGACTTAAATTTAAGTTTGGAAAAAAGTCATCTGTAAAAGCACTAGTTAGTAATATTTAATGTGATTACTTGTTTGTAAATTGTATTCCAAATAGACCATTTTTATTTTCAAGAACACTACTAGCCAAATAAGTTGAGATAATGGCTACAAAATTAAAGAAATACAAAAAAACAAACTATTTTATTGAGGGCCACTCACTTTTAGAAAAAATAAGCAGAATTCTCAACTAAAGACAGAAAAATAATCAGACACGAGTCATGACTCGAATCAAAAATAATTGTACCTGGGTACCTCAAATCAAACATTAGGTGAATTTGCAGCCCTAATTCTATACCATCTCCATTTTTTTTATATTTGAACTCCACGCTGAGCTATGTACAGTACTCGAGCTGTAGACTAACAAGGGTTTTAGCTAGCCATATGGGCATGTATTTCAAGCCAAAAGTTCTAGCTGTATTTGAGTCACTTTCGACTATTCCAGACAATCTGAAAAGTATTTTGACATTACTGGACATTTGGTCCAGCAATCTTGGAAGAATCACTGGACCGAATCAGTTTTCCCTGGACTGAAGGGTATGGACGCTTTTGACCAGGCTGAGCAACTTCAAAATAGTTCATTTCTTGTAGTCACGAAAACTACATGTACTAATTTACCAACCAGAAGTAAGTATTTGATAATACTGATAATTACTGTGTTTATTTTAATTCTAAATACTGTATTATCTTGAAGATAATTTATTTTAAAGTTGAATGTGTAAAATTATAAAAGGACAATCGAACAGGCTTGGGCGGATTTTTCTGGTTCGAACGTAGGATGGTCCCCTATGGTACCACTGTTCTTATTATTTCCAGCAAATTGTACACATAGAAAGAACTTGTATTTACTATTTTAATAAATTGTGTTTAACTATCGAATCTTGCCTTTAAAATACACCTGTCATTCATAGAATAACTCAATTATTTAAATTAGAAACCTCTATGGTCATTCAGCCATGTTTTGAATGGCAGCTTTAACGGAGAGCACTATGGTACCGTGATATGTAAATTGATGGCCCTTTTGGCGTCAATAGAATTTTTTCAATAAAATATGACGTCACTGCAGTTTCAGCAGACGACCTTCACTTGTCAGAATATGAAATTATCAGTTTAACCGGTAAATGTGGGGTAAAATAAAAAAGTTTTCCAACACACTCGGTTTGTTATGGATTTTCCTATCAATGACAGAAATTTATTTAAAATGAAAATATTTCTAACAATTTTTATCCAAATTCAAAAAAGCAGCACTTCCACCATCACTTTAATGGTGGAAACAATTGATTCAGGTCCCGTTCAGTGTGTAAAGAAACACATTTTCTGATTGCACCGGCATTGGCAAGGATGCGGTACCAGCGGGGAGCACTATAATTTTATGGGTCAGGTCCGTCAGGCACTTTTAGGAATGTCTGCTATCCTTAACATACTGTTGAAACTTTACAGCTTAGGACAACAAAGACTCCAATGATTTGTAGTCCATAATTCGTGCGTCAATAATCAAAAAACTTAAGCCACTGTCTACTCTAAATAATTATTTTAGATTTAGACTTGCTCAAAATTTTGAGTTTTGGTAAACTTATAATAGCTCTTATGGTATTCCAGTGTGTGTTTATCAAAGGTTAAAGAAGATGAAAGTTTTGTGTGACATATGCCTTTCAGTTTTCTATCTGTACTGCCTTTTAGTTTTCTATCTGTACTGCACTGTTGCCTATCTATTTATAGGTGGCGCGATAGCTCAGTTGGTTAAACCACTGACTATCTCTCCTGAGGTCCCGGGTTCGATCCTGGGTTACACCTTTGGGATTTTTCAGAGACACTTTCAGTGTTTCCCACCTACCTAGAGGTGTACTAGAGGTGTACTGGTAAGAAATCCAGGTAATCCTCGCATGTATCAGTGTTATACACAGGGCTCAAGCTAGGTTCAAAATTTTGGGAGAAGTCACTTCCCCCACCAGCTGCTTTAGGGAGAAGTGGGGAGACTTTAGGGAGAAGTGAGGAGATTCATTTATCGATGTTTGTTGTATGTTATTGCAATTATGTTGACTCACTGTACATATCTTATTAAATGAATTGGATTTGTGTTACAACAGAATATTCAATTTTAATTTAAAAGTAGTTTGAAACAAGTAATAATAAGAATGAGTATCATGTAATGCAACCATTGCATTAAATGAAGATAAAAAAGCCATAGTTGATTCCTATCATGGATCATATCATGGGTGGATTAACAGTTATTCCCTTCTGATTTACTATTAAAAAGCTTGCGCCGGACATTATATTCATATTCACTTATGTTGTAAAGAAAATGAAAGTAGATAACGAAAGAAACGATCTTTAATTTAACTACATTTGTAATAAATACAGTGTACGTAATACGCCGTCAATTTTATCAAATTTAACTTGTCGACAAAAAAGGTTATCACAACTTTCATTTAAAAGTACCGTTACAGTTATATGTCGAGCGGTCCTCTTAATTCTGACAATCATTCGATAGTGAAAATTTAATTGAGTGTGTGTGTGTATTTGCGTTTATTTATACTCGCCACCGGTTGCCCATATGGGCGAGTCCTCCAGAAGAGTATTAGTCATTTTAGATTTTTGGAGGATAGTGCAATTACAGATACAGAAAGATGCCCCAATTCCAGAAGCTTCTCCTGGTTCTTTAGCGTGCCAAGTGTTTAAGCACCCATACACGGGACCTCGATTTAAAGTCTCATCCGAAAGACTGATTAGTAATTTTAGTTGGCCAGCCCGGGAATCGAACCCACAATGTCGAGATTACAAGTCTCGCGCTCTAACCGATTGAGCTATGCGGGCTGGTAAAAAATTATTTAATTGACGTTTGATCCGTCCATCATAAATAATTGTTACTGGTAGTTGTATGTTAGCGATTTAATGATTGGTTTAATTATGTCGCCTTGATTGAAACGTGAATTACGATTGGTTTCTCACACGTATCCGTAATCTCGCCGTGGGCGGAGTCTAATTGTTCCTCGAGTGTCTGTTAATTAGACTTTTATGACATGTTGGTAAACAAACGGATTAATGACATTTCGCGTTGATTGAGATGCATGACAGTCCCTTTTTCCGGCGGCGAGGTTAAACAAAGCAAACACACACAACATGTTATTCACAGTTATTGTTGGTAATTTTCAATAATGGATCAATAAAATCGGGTGACTTCATCTTCGCTTTCATGTAGGATGTCGGCGAAGTCAGACGGAATTCGGCGACTATTTCGCCCGAATCGCCCAGTAGCTCGAGCCCTGTATACACTGGGCATGTAAAAGAACCAAGGGGTCTATTCAATAAGAGCTAGGGACTGGTTCCAGGATTCCCTTGTATCTTAAAGCTGTTTCTTAAATGTATACAATGTATACCTGCTAAGAGTGATCGAAAACGATTTTAAAGCAGTATGATGTAGAATAGAATAGAAATCTATCATTCAATTTCCACTGCATGCACTGCCTTTGTCTGAAATCACCACTGGCACTGACATTCAAAAATAGGTAAAAAAAGCGGATGGATCTTACTTAAAAAAAGTAAGTGACTATGAAAACGAAATCGGACATGTATATCAACCAAGAAATAAAATGCGTCTGGAGAAAAGGGAGAGCTTACGAATTAAAATATTTGTAATTTTTCGGCACACAGCGTCCCTAGCTACAGTTCAAAAGTTATCCGAACCATGGGTCAATATTAACCCAAAGTTCTGAAAATACAAACAATGGATGAAAAGGTGTAAAGAAAAAAATAATAAGAAAATCCGATAGAATAATTCATTAGTAACGCAAATTTAGTTTCATTTATACATTATCGGGTACATATCATAAACAATTTACGTTCCTGATAGTAAAACGTATTTTACCGGTCGGTCTATTTACCCCAAGACACCCCAAGACACCCCAAGACTACCCCAAGACTACCCCAAGACACCCCAAGACTACCCCAAGACACCCCAAGACTATACCCCAAGACTATCCCAAGACATTCTCTAAGACACCCAAAGACTACCCCAAGACACCCTAAGACACCCCCAAGGACACCACACAAGACTACCCCAAGACACCCAAGACTACCCCAAGACACCCAAAGACTATCCCAAGACACCCTAAGACTATCCCAAGACTATCCAAGACACCCTAAGACTACCCCAAGACACTTTGTTTAACTGATATGTAATTAACGATCTTATTTTACAGTGTTCACGGGAGGTAACTATGTTTTCACATGTACCTATAGAATTATCTCCCTTCTCAGGGATATCACACGTACGTGTCAACAAGTTAACCTATACCTAATGGCACTGATTATAACTCTATTTTAATGTAGTGTAAGGTTATTTCTGCGACAATGTCATTTTATGAGTGACGCATTTTTGATAAATTAATCGATCATATTCTGTTTTATAATATTGATTTGTATTTCATATGTCATTGAATTAATATAGTCTTAATGTTTTTCAGTAAACTTTTAATTTTTAATTTAAATTTTAAGTCAAAACAAAATTTTCTATAGAGAGACAATCAATAAAAATTTAATGATGAAAAAAAGCCAATTCACAATTGACACTATTTAATTTTATTTGACAATAAGTAACAAGATGACAGGTAGATAATCAGTGGTAAGTGCAGCGTTACCTACCGTTTTAATTTGCAATCACACGTCGATAGAAAAAAAGAGAAGAACAAACAGTGTTAAGTCACCTCTGCGTCAAATTGACATGTATATTCCCTGTTTTTTTACAGTGTCACAACACACCTGGGAATACCTGACAAAAAAGTGCATTATGCACAGACATGTCGTACCTGGTATCCTGTACAGCAGTAATTGACATGTGTATTGCCAACTTAGGTGCCATTTTTTTTCGCACAAATCTAAGATTCTCACCATAATATCCCTAATATATAGTTCCCAATTTAATTTAAACACCATTATTCTGTATGATTAATTGCGAATAACTATAACCGTTATTTAAGCACTAATACAGTTTTAGTTGTTTTGTTGTAAATATCAAACATGCCAGGTCGTGCACTTAAACGAGTGAAAGTGAATTATCCATGCAATATTTGTACAGCATACTTGTGATGAATCTCAATGTGAGGAACCCTCAGTTTATGTGACGCAGTGTGACAATTGGGTTCATATTTCATGTGAAACAGATTGTCTACAAAGGATTTATGCTACCGTAGAGCGGTGACCATCCATACACGTGCAGTGTTTGCATAAGGACAGCTGATGGCCCAACGAGATTGCGCCTTTGATAACGACTTAAGCAAGGTAATGTTTAAGGCAAAAACATAATAGACAATGAAGTTTCATATCTTATGATTTAACGATACAATGCTAGCATAGACTGTATATATTAGTCAGATAATTTTTGACGCCGTGTTAGCGTAGGCCATTGACTCTGATCTTTATAGCTTTAAGAAGATGTGCAGGGTATTTTTCGCCGCTTTGGATTATGAGCTCTGAACAATTTGCTGAAAATAATAAATTTGTCATCATTATAGATTGATGATGAACTATATGGTGATTGTTTTAAAAGCCTATTTGTAAGTTTTTACATTTTAAAGCTAGCATGCAGTTTTCGGTAAATTTATTATGATTGGTGTTCGATGGTTATGCTACTCATTAAAGCATAGTACGTTTATCTCACATGAATGGTGTGTCTTTTTTTCCCTGGCTGTTATTCGATAAAAACCGGTAAAATTGCTGGACAGATAATATTCGGCATCTACTGTATTTGTTATATATAGATGTGCTGACTGGATATATAAAAGAGCAATATAGCCGCGAAATGACAAAAAATATTGCCTGATTGCGCTAATTAAAGAAGATGACGTCACACGTTTAACGAGTACTCAACTAATAGCTTTTTTGAACGTTGTTCTATATAATTGACGAATAATAATATAGAGGATATTTGTTTGTTTTGCATGTAAGAGTATTGAAATATAATTTCACTAAGTGAACACCAGATGCAATATTTTTCACGAGTCGGCATAGCCACGAGTTAAAATAAGAATATCTGGTGTTCACGAATGAAATATATTTCAATCTTACATGCAAAACAAATAAATTTTCTTGTTTTATTTCATGCTTTTTAAGTGATTTTAAGTATTTTCCGGCTACAGTGAAAATTATATTACAGTAAAAACACTGGAAAGCATTTAAATAAGACATATTATATACTTAATATAGGGTAAACAGGGTTTTTTTTTTTAATTGTCTAAGGCGTAAACTATAATTCTTTTTTTGAAAATTATTTTTTTTTCTCTAGCGTTCTGAATTTTAATAATTGAAAAATGTACGTATTGGTTCACCATAAAGTCCATCATGTTTGTTGCCTTTTTTACTGAGAAAATTAGAAAGTATCATTTCTATGTTTTTTCCTTCATAATATCCAAAATCTCAGCATTATAGTGTAAAATTAACCCTACGTCTCTTCACTGATTTTATAATGCAAAGAAATCTTGTTAATGTCAAAGAAAATAAAGTGACTTTTTTTCAGTAATTTATATGGTTCAATTAATTGATAATTAAAGGCACAGTTATTGTTTAGACAGTATGGAAAACAGTGAGAAAAAAATGTTATATAATATATATATTTCTATCGCTTGTTTTTTGTGTACAAACCGGACTTACTATCAGATTATCGTCATTAAAATCAGGAACTCATAGACAGTTATCAGACAAACTCCTGACAAGTTATCATATGCACTCTATCCCCCGTGTTACTGGTTCTCCCCCGTGGGTCGTAAAATATTTCAAGATACGCGTTTGATTGATAAACTCAAATGAATTTTATTGCGTTAAACCTACAATATATGATTTTATTTTATGATCTAAATATAGCTGCAATCTCATGGGTCAACATAACTATATGTATATAAGGTTGTACTTTTTGTGGTTATTTTGATTTATTCTTTTCCTATTCATATAATAAAACAATTATTGCCTAGTCTGTCCCATTAAAAATGGAAATGAAATTTGCCTGGTATGAATTAACAAAACGACGTTGAATAAAAATTAAAACTTTTTTGCAGGATTTTTCTCTAAATTGTTCTTTTTTCTTGTAAAAGCAAAGTTTAATTTCTCTACGGCAAGTCTCTGTTGTTTATTTTCCATAGCCATTGCTGAAGTACTCTTCATTTGAAGATAAACGGGACAAAGCATAATTCAAGAACGGCCCATCAACATCACAACTCTTGAAAATCCTGACGAAAAATTTTAAGCGTTGAGATAAATTTGTTTTGATGGCATTAGACATTTATTTTGTATACCCAGATTTTGCAGTGATTGTTAAAATTACACCTTCAATTCATCTATTTACATTTAAATAATTTTAAACATACTTAATGACATGAATCTATGACAGTACAATACTTCTTCCATTAATTCACATATAACCTTCGTCCTGAATTTATATTTTTAAACTATTTGATATATTTCTCAGAAATGATCTCCCTACATATTATCTCGTTATTCCAGACTTCTGTAAATCCTACCCTTTCTTACGTCAGGTTTCTGTTGTGAAAGTTGAAACCTACGAAAAGTTTTAGCGCACGGACATCGAACCTGAAATAAGAAGGGTAACATATGTTGTATCCCATTGGATCCCTGTCAATTTAATTATTTTTAAAATAGATACATGATACGTGATACATACTAATGGATAGAATTTAGACGAAACTACAGAATTATGTAAATTAAAAATTAGCAAAGAACCATTTTTATTGTCTTCTAGCTAGTTGTTCCCGTTCCCCTACGACGCGTTTGGGTATTTAAGATTTTTAAAATACGCGTTTGATTGCAGTCTGTAAATTACGCGTGCTTTTTAAAATGTAATTGTTGCGTTTTGTCTTTTTAGAAATATTTCACGATTTAAATATCATTAATTTACTATTATCGTTTAAAGTTAGACCGCAAATAAATGAGTAATAACTGAACATGTATGCGCAGCGGTTCGCGTAGTTGTTGCATCGTACTATCAACGTGCCGTCTTTCCCTGCGCTTCAATCTGCAGATGCTAGAAAGTTTGTGAGCATGCATACCGGTTGTACTGTTTCTGTGACTTTTTGTCCCAGTGAATTCAGTCTCATATCGCTGAACGAATGATACTTTGTTCGGAAAATATGTTTGCCTCTGATTAACGTGTTTTTTAAATTACATTTATATGTATCGATACAGGCACTCATAATTAATAAGAACCGGAATGGATGTCTCGAAAGCCTCGTATCCCTTACGACGATCGTAACACTGACGTAAGACCATTGTAGCATTTTTTCTGATTGTCTCGAACAGTTCGTAAGTTACGAATCATCGTAAACATCTCGTAAAGTTACGGTAAAAAAATTGACCACATAAGAACAATAACGATAACGAATATAATTGGATTTTATCTTGTCAATTTAGCCTCATTTTCATTTTAAGAGTAAAAAAATCCATGTCAAATGAATATTGTACTCAATCAAGTCTCTTTTTCGTTTTTACAATCCAAAGAGTCTGTATCAAATGCATATTAAACTCAAGATAGCCTCGTTTTTATTTTGCAAATCCAAAAATTACATATCAAATCTATATTGTACGCCCACTAAATTGAGGATATTCAATTTTTTTCTATAAATACATGATTTTTTTCCATCGAGTGGTATGAAAAGAAATATTTTAAGAGTGGCGGTAGCCACGAGTGAAATATGGTAATTTTCATGCCACAAGATGAAAATAAATCATGTATTTATAGAAAAAAAAACTTGAATTTTCAGTTTATTATATACATTTTTCTCTTTCTGGACATTCAAATTTGAAAGTCTTCTCTTAAATTTTGAGTACCGGCAAGACACCAGTGAAAATACGGAAAATAGGTTTCACTGCAGTGAAAAATATATTTTTACAGTGAAAATATGGAAAATGAAAATACGCATTTTATTTCATCAATATTTCGCAATATTTCATTTAAAATTATATAATAAACAAAGTTCTGTCAAAACATTGATGGTGTGAAATAAAGATGTCATTGACAATACTCTGGTTTTATTTCACTCGTACACAGCTGCAAAACTTATATTTGACAAAGCGCTAGAATTCAGTATTTAACACAACAACGTAAAATAAACTCATATTATCAGTGAAATAAAATCCATATCATGCACAGTATATCACTCACACTGGGACTAGATTGTACTGATAAGGGGAGATTACGGCGTAGTAGATTGCTGAACTTGTTTTGGCGAACATTTTAATTATCATGATTCCGTTTGTTTGAAAATTTCATAATAAGTGATTGTATTGTTTTGTTCTAAATGGCACATTTCTCGATTCAAATGTCATTATTTCTTTGTTTAATAAAAAAGTTAAAAATTACGCCGCAATTGTGACTATAAATTTAAACTAACGTTTGTTTACGTAGCGTCCATGCAGCAGTTGAACGTCTGCATGACGTCACCTTGAAACGTGTGTTTGCTTCCCGCGTGTCATTTTTGCCGTTTTCAACACTTTGCAGGCATTAAATATAAAGAAAATGAGTCGTGTCACGACAAAACCAACATAGTGCGTTTGCGACCAGCATGGATCCAGACCAGCCTGCGCATCCACGCAGTCTGATCAGGATCCATGCTGTTTCGCTATCAGTTTCTCTACTTGTAATAGGGTGTGAAAGCGAACCGCATGGATCCTGATTGGACTGCGCAGATGCGCAGGCTGGTCTGGATCCATGCTGGTCGCAAACCCATTATGTTGGTTTTGTCGTGACACGGCTCAAATGTGTTAGTTTTTCGTTACCAAAATGAGAGCCTGTGTACAAAGATTGCCTAAGTTATATACAATGTCGTAAATAACGTTTGAGAAACGAGATCGTTAAGGTGTCCTTCCAGACAATGAAATAAATACATCTTAGTTATACCGTAGCAATCTCGTAAGTTTAGTCACAACTTTAAGATACGAGAATTTTTCGAGACAACCACCCCCGGTTTATATTTATAGTTGAAGAAATTTAGTGAAGTATTTGAGTTTTTACTGTAAGGAATATCTTTCCATTATCATACTGAAGAAATAATGTTTATCACGCACGATTTTGCAACTCCGTAAAAATGGTACTGCACGGTCGTGCATTAGGGATTATGCGATGATCGAGGATAATCGAAAATTCATTTATAGAACCGATTAGCGATGATCGATTACAATGTTTAATAATCGATATTCGGTAATTTATTTTCTTGCTGTTACTTAAGTGACTCACTTAATTATAAAAAAATTAAATTAAAGCCAGTTGTACATATTCACTTTGTTATTGTAAATGTTTCGATTATATAATCGATAAATAATCGAAAAGGGTTGTTCGATTATTTTCGATGATCGTTTATTATTATTGTGCGTGCATATATTTTGACTGGACGTCATTAGCGTTATAAAGACGCGCTAAATGTTAGCGTTATACTATAGGCCCGTCAGTGAAAAATGAATGTTCATTTTATGTATATAATTAATATATCGCCTTGCTGTGTTTTAAGACATCATATTTATGTGACCCGAAATTATATTCACACCACGGTGCGAACTTTAAGCTTCCGTATGATAGCGCAGGGTAAACTACAAGTTAATTATCTAAATACACTACATGCTGTGAGTTCGAGACTGCGTAGATCTATGTTTTCTTTTCTTATTTATTTTTCCAACACATTATATATTCTTTGATTATATACTTTTAAGTGAAATATTGAGAGATACTAACTCAATAAAATGCGTATTTTCATTTCCTTATTTTCACTGTATTTTCACTGTATTTTTTTATTTCACTGTAGCGAAACGTTTTTACCGTTTTTTTTCACTGATATCTTGCCGGACTACGTTCTTCTACATATACAAAATTTAAGTGAAAATCTTTCAAATTGTATGTCCAAAAGAAGAAATCTCAATTTTTACACTAAAAAATGATGCTTCATATAGTATAAATTCGTTATAAAGATTTCTGACAGGTTATATGGGCGTATATAAACGGTTATTTGCAATATAACCGTTTATATACGGCAGTTTAACCTGTCAAACCTATTATTAATTATTATCGAATATCAAATGTAACTGTAAATTCAATTCTAACCCATAATTAATATCTTATCATTGTATATTTCATAGGTTTCCCGTGCCGATGTCAAATTGACAGCATTCACAGCCAGTCGTGAAAAGCAATACATTGATAATTTTGACTACATTGGAAAGTCAACCATTTCATCAGATTTTGTGGAGATAGATAGGAACGCGCAAGAAATAATGAAAAAAGGTGGTTTAAGCAAGTATGGTGTTCCATCCTTAACGACTGGAGATGGCAACTGTCTTTTTAATTCAGCATCAATCGCACTTACTGGTAACGAACTTTTATCAAATGAGCTAAGATTACGAACAGCTATAGAAATGGCAGAGAATTCTGACAAGTATAAATCGCGCCTTGATTATGACGAAATTATGAAACACTCTCCGGACTACTCAGAATCACTTCAGTCATGTTGTACAGACGGTGGATATTCAAGTATTTGGACCGTGATGGCGCTGTCAACTGTAATTGGAAAACCCATTCAAACCCTATACCCACAAATGAACAGTGAAACAGACACAGCGCCATATGCCTTATCCAAATTATTCGTTCCGAGCGGGAGTGAAAACTCCCAACCTTTGACCATATTATGGTCACGTATGGGACCAACAAATGGTAAATTTTGGACTCCAAATCATTTTGTGCCTGTCATTAGTAATGTCCATTTTATACCAAAACACTTCAGCACGCCCGATTCGTTCAAAAAACGTGAAGACTGCCTTTCTGACACTGAAAATATTGCACTGAAAACTCCCAACACGGACATGTCATTTATTTCAGAGTCTTCAGATATGAAGCATATACACTTAAATGAGTCGCAAGATTCAGAAGTTGAAACAACGACAGACCAAATTGATTCTAACCCAGAACTCTCGGAAGTTATTGACATTCCCGATCACAAAGAAGAAAAAAGTGAAACATTAATCCTTCAAACTCCTAAAAATGTTGTACCGTCCACAAAGTGGCACGATGCTACGGAAATCTTAAACATAATTACGAACAAAGAACATTTATTTGTGCACACTGAGGTCCCACCGGGGAATAAATCAAACTGTTACATGCTAGTTGACAATTCCCGCAATATTGTGAATGTAGAAAGAAAGGGAAAATGTGAATTCTTCGATGATATTGGAGTATGGGACAGTTCCAAAGGAAATACGGTGAAATCAACATTTGTCCTTGAAGAGAATGGACACTTGAAAAGTGTAGAATATAAAAACGGGAAATACTGTGTCAAAAAAAGGTTAAAAGGAAATGTATTCTATGAGCCACTTCCAAATCAACCGTCGGACAACGAAGTTTACATTTTAAGTAGGTATTATACACAGTTAAAAAGAGAGCAAACTTTCAAAAAACGTGTTTCATACTTCACGAAGAAATCTGATCTAAATGTTGCGAGTGTCGCGTTGTACGAATACCAGGGAAATCAACCCATTGAATCTAAACCACATGGTAATGCACGGACGGGAAAAACGTTCACACGGACTAATCCAAAGACAATGGACAAGCTGAAACAGTTGAATGAACATGACAAACCTAAAAAGATTTTCCATTGTTTAAAAAAAGACGATTCTATGGATTGTCCTCGTGATTTTAAAGTTGTTAAGAATATAAAATATAAAAGTAAACAGAAAGTTCAGGACACAAACAAATGCAATCAACGTGACAATATAGCTGATGAAATACTAGAAGTTCTAAGTATGATAAATGATCACCCCTATGTCCAAACATTTATACAAAACAAAGACAAGGTCCCTTCAATAATATGCTATACAAATGAACAAATGACAGATCTTAAACATTTCCTTAGGAATGGCAAGAAACAGCCAATTGGAATAGACAGAACCTTCAATTTAGGGAAATTTTTTGTGACAGTTCTAGTTTACAAAAATCAAAGAATTTTCCGAAAGAACACCAATGAAAACCCAATTTTCTTAGGACCAGTTCTTTTACATAAAGACGCTTCATACAAAACATACAAAGTTTTTCTGCAACATATAGCTACCGAAGTAGATAGTGACATTAATACAATTGAAATGAGAATATCAGAAAATATGGAATTCGGTACAGATGATGAAAAAGCCCTTACTAAGGCAATTGAAGAAGTGTTTCCATCAGCTGATAGATATTTGTGTACCAAGCATCTAAAAGACAATGTTAAACATTACCTTCAAAACAAAATCGGCGTTGAAATTAAACAAAGAAACATATTAATGAATGATTTGTTTGGTAGCGGGGGCTTGATAGATGCAGACTCCACTTTGGATTTTGAAACTAAGGCCTCAGAGTTTGAGGAAAAAATTGACAAAGAAAACGATTCACTAAAAACGTATTTCTGTAACAATCTTAAACCAAGACTGTTAGAATTTGTCTTCAAACCGAGTCGAAAAACAAATGGATTTAAGAATTGGACAAACAACAACGCAGAATCAATGAACAATATACTTAAACTATCTTTAGACTGGAAACCGAAACGAACCCGAGAACTAGTCGAAAAAATGTATGATATAACAAATCTCCATTTCATGGATTATCGAAGTGCCCTCCATGACACGGGTAACTACGACCTGACGCCGAATGAACGTCGTGTTTACCATATCCCTGACTCAATTTGGCGCTGTAAGACAGAAGATGAAAAAAATGAAATATTTGACAAATTCTTGATGGACAAAAAGAGACTGATAAAAATGAAGTATGTTGAGGCCAAAAACGGAAAGTACACAGTTATTGACAAAGCTAGTGGTGTGGCTAAGAAACCAGGACAGCGCAAGCGTCCCCTAAATGAAAGAACTAGGAAGCGATGATTGTCCCAAATTATAAAGACAAAAATACAGTGCACATGCATTTAAATGTTCATGCTGAGAATATGAAAGTTAATGAATTTGTATGCATATTGTTTGACTTTTTGTAGCAATGCCTTTAACAAACATAAAATAAAAACTGACAAGTAAATTTTAGAAATGCCGGAAATGTGTGAATTAATAATAAATCGATCACTGGAGTATACCAGGTATATTCGGGAAGAATAGTATAAACTGTTTTCAGACCTATCTATACATGCATGTCGTCTTTGAAATGTACATATAATGTTATACACAATGCTGTATAAGTAGCAATATAATATTTGTTATTGAACATTTTATTTGTGTACTTACTTGTCTTTCTATTTGCTGCATCGTATGTGTTACATAACAGATACATTTTTTTACCAACTCATGAATTGTCTTGTTCAATAATCGACTCTCAAAACCATTGGAAGTAAAAAATAAATAATATCATTATGTTTGTTAATAAAAGTGAATTTGAGTGTCACTGTTTGTTGCCATGCCATTTTGTTGAAAAAGAAATAGACTTTGTTTACATATTTTGTTAAAAAAAAAAGATTAAATGTTCTTATATTCTGTTGAAATCATTGTTTTTTATTCCAAGTGAAATATATCTTTAAAATTATACATTTGTTAATTGACCATTGTACTTTTCCTACTTTTCAAACATTAATTGTCGCTGCAATGTAATTCAAGCTATATTTTAGTTAACACATACAAACACATACAAAGAAACATATTATTAAAATATGATTGAAGAAACACAAGAATTACATCTTATTTTTTATTCCAACCTGTTTCACAACTCCATGGACTCCATGGAGTTAATTCCAATAGTGATATCGGTTGTACCTAGTTACTCCCCTGAGATTATCTCCTACAGGGTCGTATATTTATAAAACTTTTCCAATTTATAAGTTAATTTCCATTAAGAAGATTCTTGGGATGTCTTGCGGTAGTCTTAAGGTGTCTTGGGGTAGTTTTTGGGTGTGTTGGGATAGTCTTGGGGTGTCTTAAGGTGTCTTGGGGTTGTCTTTGGGTGTCTTAACGTGTCTTGGGATAGTCTTGGGGTGTCTTGGGATAGTCTTGGGGTGTCTTGGGGTAGTCTTGGGGTAGTCTTGGGGTGTCTTGGGGTAGTCTTGGGGTAGTCTTGGGGTGTCTTGGGGTAGTCTTTGGGTGTCTTGGGGTAGTCTTAGGGAGTCTTGGGATAGTCTTGGGTGTTTATGGGTAGTCTTGGGTTGTCTTGGGGTGTCTTGGGGTAGTCTTTGGGTGTCTTGGGGTAGTCTTTGGGTGTCTTAGGGTGTCTTGGGGTAGTCTTGGGGTGTCTTGGGGTGTCTTGGGGTAGTCTTGGGGTGTCTTGGGATAGTCTTGGGGTGTCTTAGGGTGTCTTGGGGTAGTCTTTGGGTGTCTTGGGGTGTCTTAGGGTGTCTTGGGGTAGTCTTTGGGTGTCTTAGGCTGTCTTGGGATAGTCTTGGGGTAGTCTTGGGGTGTCTTGGGGTAGTCTTGGGGTGTCTTGGGGTAGTCTTGGGGTGTCTTGGGGTGTCTTGGGGTAAATAGACCGACCCGTATTTTACTGGCAATAAAACAAAGAGAGATAACCCTTGAAAAACTTTAAATATTTCCGTGTGCGCATTATACCCCTTGAAGAAAAATCTAGACTGTCCTAGAATGGTGTCGATTTTTCTGCTGTTTACTACGCAATTTAAAGGGCATATATAAATACGGCCGATTTCGTCAGACAAGTAGAAAAGCGTGGATAACTTGCAACAAGGAGTGAGATTGTTGTTAAAAACCGTAGAGAACGTTAAATATAATTCAGTTGGATTTGTTTTTGTGGGAATTATAAATTAAAGGATTTAAATAACATTATGTTACTCAGTCGCGCCGGGAAATATGTTCGGCCCCTGGTCTGCAAGATCAGTCGGAGACCAATGAGCTGGAGAAGGAATTTGCCAGTTTTATTTGAGAACAAAAGTCCTTGGTTAGATACCTGGCGTGAGGCACGGGACATTGACCGTCAATTTGAAAATATGTGGCGTGACGTTAACAGGATGCTGGGTCCAAGGCTCTTTGATGAATATTTCGACCGCACACGTGATTTAGAAGTGGGATCAGATCTGTCTAAGGTAAGGTAATCTTTAAATGTAATGTAATCTTTAAAACTTTTTAAACTTGATGCATTTTGGTTTATAACTCATTATTGTATATATCCTAGGGCCGTAAAATACAAAAAATAGATACATTACTTAATTAGGTCTGCATAGTTGAGCCATCAAATTTTTTAAAAAGTAGAACACACATAAAATGAACCAATGATTTATTGTACTTAACGTGTTTTATTCTTCTTCTTTAATATTTAACAGCTTAAATACGACAGTTCAGGTTTCGAACTTCAATTAGACGTTCAACAGTTTACCCCATCAGAATTGAATCTGAAATTGGCTGGCAACAAGTTATCAATTAGCGGAAAACACGAGCAGAAGACGGATAAATATGGCCAAATTACCAGAGAATTTCACAGGGAATTACTTATTCCAGAGGTATGTTAAAATATTTTTTTCTACAAAGAGAAAATATATCAATAATGCATGTTCACGTACATACACTTGGGGCTGTGGAGCTCCAAACCTCTTAAAATTAGAATTTAGTTGTATATTTATCAACCCCAGCACTGAAGCATAGACTTAATTAATAAAACCTAAATACAATAATGTTTTCAAGAGAAAAAAACTCAACAATATACAGCTCTACATTGACAATTGGAATGCACGACGATATTTTGTCAGAAACTTTGAACCAGACATTTTTCTTACAATAATTATGCTAAAAAAATATCTTTTTGTGTTGAGTAATTAATACCAATTTTTCAAAGTTTTTAAAAGAATTAATTATGTTAATTTCAGGATATTGATTTAGAGTCGATGACGTCGACAATAACAGAAAACGGAATGCTGACGATAAAGGCCAATGTAAAAGCATCTGAAAAACCTGCAGAAAAGGTGATTGAAATTCAAAAGGAACAAGTAGAGGCAACAAATGAAGAGAAAAAAGCCGATTGACTAGTTTGAACATTGTGTCGGAATGTCAGAGGTGGATAATTGATGTTCTGTGTTAACTGTTTGATGTACACTGATAATTAGTCGTCCCAATTCTTAAGTTGCCATATATTTCAATGAGAAAGTGTACACAAGTATATGTAGTAATGTGCGTTCATATTTTCGTTTAGAATTTCTCAATTGCCGAGGTGAGGCAAATGCATCATGTACTTTTGATTAGATATTAAAAGTATATCTGTTTGTGAATAAAGATTATGATCTTGAATAAATCTATCTGTTGAGTTTTTTTTCTTTTTTGATATATGGATACACATAGAAATTTAAGGTCTGTATTGCATCAGATCAAGCAGATCAACTCCGCCAATTTCTGTCCATAAGAGTTAAATAAAAGAAATCGGGTTTTTAACTTTTATTATGCGGACGATTATCTGTTGTTTCAAAAGTACCAATATGTGGTCAGATTTCCTTAAATTTGTAACGTTGATTTGACTGGACTGACATTGAATTTAATTACTATAAAATTATTGTCGACCTCTCCCGGAAAATAACGAATGTGCTCCATAAAGCTAACTATGTTCTACAGTGTTTTTAGAGATTAAAAAAACAACAACAAAAGACTGCATGCACAGTTAATGCATTATTCATTTTTTTTGACACCAGTACAAGTAAGTGGCGTCACGTTCAGTATAAACTCGTGTAGTTTCGATGTATTTCGGCACTTAAGTCTAACCGTGTCTGATGAAGTTAAAAAAAAAAACAACACCCAAAATCAAATAACATTGATGCAAGCTTTTTCTCGGATACGGACATTGACGAAATTGGCCGATTCTGTACGGTCTGATGTAATATAAGCCTAAGATTTCGTAATAATGTAAGACAAAGTACGTAGTGTCAGTCACAGTTTTCAAATTTAGTTACAGCACTATGCTATTGTAAATAATGGTTTTGGCACTGGAAAGAACGAACTGACCAGAGATAATACAGTAAAAAAAACCTAAACGAAAGATCATGGGTTAATTTCATAATGTAGTTCAATCAATCTCCGACTTCCCGGCAACAACAAAACAAACGGACCCCAGACTCTGTCCAAGCAACAATTTTGAGAAGATGTGTCGTGTGTGTCCTCTAATGGTGTGTCCTTCGGGAAAACAACCATAGTAATGCATGCCAAACGGGTTATCAGTTTCCGTCCTGTTACGTTCGACATATGTTACTTTAAAAATCTGATATAATTTTTGTAGGAAAGTGTCAACTTTACAGCTTTTTTTCTGTTCATTTCATGTATATAAAAGTATTATTTATTTCGTTTTCTGCAAAACATGAACGTTTCAAAAACGTTTTATTTGCGTTAGATGTGGGATATATATTTTAAACTTTGTTTGCAAATATAAACCTTGGAACTTTTTCTTTGCCAAATTACACATTAAGTTCATTAATTAAACTTTTTCTACCAAAAAAAATCGAAGACAACCGTTCAACGCGACAACAGCCGTTCTAGTATATATACATGTCAGTATAAAACATCGTAATTGACGTACGGAAAGTATTTATTTGTGTTTTAAAACATAATCCAACTGTGTCGAGTAGATTCAAAGTTAACATCTAAAGGAGCCTGCTTACAAATTTCTGGCCCTGTGCAAGCTTTATTCCCTACGTGAATCTTGATTGAAAATATCCACACTTTCCGATGAGATGCGGCATTCAAAAAAAAAAGTTAAAAAAATAAAAATAAAAAAAATATTTTAAGATATTCGTAAACATTTTGTCATAAAGTGTTCCAAACTATACCTTCAAATATGCTTTTCTTTTAAAGATATAGGCTATCTAAGTTTGAATGTCTTCAAAATTTGAGAAACCCCATCAACCGTTTGCCTCTATTTAATGGTAACATCGACATCCACTAATCGGCAGGAATGAATAACACTTTTTGAATAATAGCTTTTGTGCTATAGTAATTAGGAAAGAGTTGAAATTTTTTGTTCATTTAAAATATACATTAGTTATTGATATTTTCTAATGGCCTCATGATTACGAAATCCATCTACACTTCAATATTTTTTTAAGTTGAAAGACCCTGGTGAAATACAATGATTTTTTTTCTTGTGATCGTTTGTCACAATCTCTCTGGCTATTTTAACCTTAGAGGCTTTAAAATGTTAGATTTCTATATGTCTTGAACAGACGTAAAAGTAGAGAACAGAAAATAGTAAAATACTGGTTGGTTCCTGGTGAGGAACGGATTTGATAAGTGTGTAAACCTACTGTCGATAATCTTACAGCTTCCTACACAATCGAATTAAAATAAATTATTTATGAACCAAATAATGTCAATCTAATACTTCAGGAAAGCCAGCCCATTTTAAATGTCCATTCTCAAGTCTGTGAATGTCGATCACGCGTGGCCTCTCACTCTACACAAATGTTCAAATCTGGCATCTATAGATATAATTACTTTCCTGGACCGCGCTGAAAAAATCAAAACAGAATAAGGCGATCAATATACAGTAAATTGACAAAAACTTATTATTCGAAAGAGAAGTTTTAAAAATATTATATAATTATCTCGGGACAACCATTTAATATTCAATCAGTTAAGCTGTTTTAGCCAATAATAAATGGAAGGGGAAACTATGCTTTAAATTTATTTTAGCTATTATAAATTAATGCATCTATCAACATTTATTTATTTTAAGGTTGGTACATTTTCAACATGTCTTGATCTTTCCCACTTTATAATATTAGCAAAAGTGGAAACTTGTCTAGATCTGCAAGCTTGTACCGCTTACACAAAAATTATTCTACAATCATCACCTGAAAAATTGTTTACAATAATAATTATACTAGTATAAGATTTTATAAATAAGGGCCCTACGTAAAGTCTGATGAATATTTTTTTGGTAGATGTACAGTACATCATATAAATAATTGTTTTAAATACACCTATAAGACTGAGGTAAATGGTAAAAGTCTATAGCCAATACTTTATAAAGAATTTAACATGCTTGGAAAAAAAATTATCACTATTTTAAACAAGTGACTTCTTTGATATAGTTAAAGTTGGACAGTTTATATAGTGTCACTTAAAATAAACAGTTTCTTATTGCTTTTCTGATACCATCTGACAATTATCAAGTATGGCATTTCTGCAAGTGTTGAAGTTAATACAACCAGGTACGTTAATATACGTACCTGATACAACATGTGACTTTATGCAATTTAATCAGACAGGACATCAGCGCCACAAAATTAAGAATGTGTTTGAATTTAGGTTGGGATTGAAAATTGGTTGTTTCGGGATGTGTTTATTTTGTAAAAGATGTTGCCATTTTATAAGACATTTGGCCGTATTTAGTGGTGGCATACCAATAGACTGCTCTTATTTTTAGTGTGTTCGCGCCTAAATATCCGGAAGTACTTTATTACTGGTTCTCTTATCACTTAACGTAGAAGTATATTTAGAACGTGGAAAGCAAGAAACCAATATATGTTGCTGAAGCTGCAGGAAAAGTGAAAAAGTTGGAAAAAGTTTTAATTGTTTTGATAATTGCGATTCTCGGGCTACTTATTATCTGAACTGTGGTATTTTGTGGTCAGTTCTCAATGAAGTAACAATTATCCTAGGTAATTTGAAATGCTGAAGGCGCTAAATATTATAGTTTTGTATGGAAGTCTTTTATAGCCTAAATAACCATGGGAAGAAATTTAACTTATTTAAGTTACCGAATGCATATAAATCTGTTTCGACCATTATATAATAGTGAAATATCAATTTGACTGACTGTCATGTGATTGTTGTACAATAATGCAGCTTAAGATTACATCCTATTTTTAATTGAAAACGTTAATTAGTTTTTTATTGATTCAAATTAGTCAGATGATATATTGCCTTTATTGGGTCAATATTTTTTATTTAGACCAATTTTTTATGTAGACTATGAAATAAAAAAAAATCAATAATTTACTTATCATTCAATTTCTTTACTTATTCTTACATTGGATATCTTTTTCAACTCTGTAATGCAAAATATAAATGTAGGTGCTAGCAGTAGTAGCCCACTAGTCAATTATATCACGGAGCCCTGTAATTATGTAATTAAAGCTGCCATTATTCATGAAGATCAATTGTAAATGCATTCAAGGATAGAGCTTCAAGGAGCATCTATTTAGACAACACCTAGAACCACTTTCAACATGTATATAGAAGCATCCCCCCCAGAAGATAACAGAAAACTTACTATTTCAGGCACATATCTAGAAATTTTTGGCTGGGGGGGGGGGGGGGGCTAATGTTCCAAATAACCAAACTACCTGGGGTAGTTTGGATATTTGAACGCTGTCCTCATCATACACATTAACTGGTGGCTTAATTCTGGTGCATTTCAGGTGCACATTTTAAACGTTTTAAAGAAGATTTAAGACTCATGAACATGCAAGTTCTAGTGGATCTCTGAAATATAAAATCCTACAAATAAAAATGGAGGTTTCTGATCAATGCATTTTCATGTACACAATTTAAATTCAATTTCATGCTACGTACAATTTCATGGATTTTTTTTGGGCTTATTTTATAGCCAATTTTTGGTCGTCATATTCCAGATTGAAAATAGTATATATTATTTTCCTAATCCACAGGAAAAACTTCCCAAATGAAAGTTATAAACAGGGTTGTCATTAACATTTTTTGCAGAAGGTTTGTTTTGAAATTGAGGCGGTCATTTCTGTCTTTATCATGCATAACAAAGAGTGTTTTCTTAATTTTGAGGCGGCCCATAATGCATTTGAGACAGGCATTTTGGCCTCCTGCCGCCTCTTAATGACAACCCTGATAAAATAAGAATATTGAAAAACAAATTCTAAAAACTTTGAAAATAACCTGGGCTTACCTGTTATGGTGCTTAAATGTTTAAATGTTTCAAGATGCCATCCTAGACGGTGATTCTTTGTATTCAATCATTTAATCACTGCAAAATTTAAGTCATGCAATTTTCCCAATTTTTAACAAAACATCACTGAAATTCCCAATTCCTTGGGTATGGGTCATGTTCAAAATCCTGGAAAAAAAACCCTGAATTTCCCAGAAGCTTTCAGGCTTTAAATCATACAAGAGCATAACATGCTTGTCTTATTTTGAATTCTAAATCATAATTCTAACACGACCCGCATTTTTCCCCATTGAACATAGAAGAACTGAAAGTGTGTGTTATTATTCAATAAAATCACAGTTTGACGTTCCATATTGAGACATGTGACATAATCATTATACATGTGACGTAACCACTAAAAATGTGACGCGCTGAAAATAAGTACGGAAATTAATCAGGTGCAATATAGGTTAATATCAGGTACGGCAGCATTTATTTGTTGATGTCGTGTTAGAATCTAGAGGTGTAACGATTCATCAATGCATCGCGATCTGTCTTGTCCCCGATGTATGCATCGTAATGAAATTACAAATTCCAATATATTGGGATGCAATACATATTTCACCTCCCGATGTATCGATACAGCGGGAAGGTATCGCAATACACTGACAATATCTTCCAGGAATATAAGGACAAACGTATTTTTTGAAAGACTGAAGAAAGAAAAATAGCTCGGATGAAAACAATAAACAAGCGCGACTATTATCATACCATCGTTGTCCATGTCCGCAATCATTTAACGGTTACTAACCAAGTTTTATCAATTCCATGTAAATGGGCTGGTGTTCTTTGAACTTGTTTTTAATAAAAACATAATAAGAGATATGTGCGATTTCAAGAAAAAACAACCTACAAACATGAATTTTATTTTGTAGCACTTAAATGTCGGATTAAAATAGTGATGATGACAACATCCCCATGTGATATTCGTCACGTATTTATACTTTCATTTCCGTTGACATCATTTTCCCGTAAAAAAAACAACAAAGCAAACAAACAGAAAACATGAAGACTGCAAAATATGTATACGGGGAAATTACAGTCAATCCTCCCTGGTCATATAAGTCACGAGTTTTGGGAAAATTGTAGTTTTTGGGGAACCATGAGACAGTGTTGTATAATGTGGAAGACCGGACGTGGAGTGTTTGCAAAATCAAAATAAAATACTCTGGGGTTGAGTACAAATCTTTTGAGAAAACTAAGACTACAACTTATAAACTGTCATTTTCACAGTTGTTGACCTAATTGTAGATCACTTGTTACTATTTTTTCACAAGAAAAATCTTTAGTGGTGTATTTGTTAAACTGCCATATTTACAGTAGTGGACTTTAGTGTTAGAATAGCTAGTAGATATCAATTTGCTGTTATGGTTTAATTAAAAATACCTTTAATCCTCAAGTAATCAGAAAAGTAAATTGTTAAAAGATCAAAATCGGAAACCAAGTTATGACAACAAGTTAAAAGAGTTTATTTTTTTGTTATTGTAATAGTTTTATATTATATTCGTAATTATCCTGTAAACAAATCGCCAATTTTTTATATACTAAGTCTAAAAGTCAGTATCGTGATACGTATCGCATCGTAACATAAGAATCGCAATATGCATCGCATTTTTTCAAAGTATGCAATACATATCGTGAATCGCATCGTTTTGAAAAACAAATATCGGGATATGTATCGTGACAGAAAAAAATGGCAATGCACAGCCCTATTAGAATCGCGATAATATATCCAAAACAGTGATTTTATCGCTTGATAACATCACTATTAGTCGTTCGGATGCGCATCATTATATCACTCAGGCTATGCCCTCGTGATATAATTCCTCTCATCCGAACTCCAAACAGTGATGTTATTGGATGATAAAATCACTATTTTGGATATATTATTTCTTAAATAATAGCTTCTCTGATGCATTTTAGGTAGCACATTTTATAATACACATTTCTACATTACCCAGAAAGCCGTAGACATTTAACAGTGTTAAATACTAACCTTTTTACTGAAAATTCTCTTCATATCTAATCAAAGGCTCATTGAATTTAATTGCCAGTTGTATTTAGGCTTCATTTTATTTGATATTTAAAGATAAGTGATATTGGATATCTTAATTTTTTGAAAGCATAATAGGTCACTATTGTGAACTTAGAAAATTAAAATTCTACATTATCCAGGCTTTTGTGTTACTATCAAGCAATGAGAAAAGTCGAACAAGCCGTCCTACTTACAACTCTTGTTACATCATAAAATTTAGCTGTCATTTTTACTTCTTTTGTATATTTATTATAATAGGAATCTTGAAGAATGCCAGACTCCCCAACTTTCCGTAGACGTTCTAACAGAGTTGTAGAGCGGGAGAGATCTGGGTATATGACAATGGAAGAGGATGACTTGGAGCATAGTGGTGTAAGAGGTGGACGCAGCTGTTGTCTTTGTACCGTCATCATTATTTTATTTCTTGTAGCAGTTTTAAATGCTCTGGTATGTATATTTGTGCATTATTAGCTCACCTGTGCTTCATATAAAAATAAATATATGTTTGGTGAAACTTGAGTCAGAAATTTGATTCAGGTGAGCGAAAAAGGATCATCTTGGCTATCTTGTTATATTCAGTACACTTAATTAGTTATAAAGATTATTGACAGGTTATGTATGACCCAGTGAGCTGGTTGTAATGGTATCTTACATAACCCAAGCTGCTAGGTAGTGGTTGTATAGCTAATAACAATTTGTATATAATTATTGCCATATAACCTGTCAAAAAATGGTTGTTATGATAGCTTATATAACCCAAGCCAGGGATATTTTGGGCTTATTTTATTGCTGATATTCAGTCATATTCCCAATTGAATATGGTATTTTTTTTTTCCCAATCCATATGAAAAAAATTCCCAATTGAAAGTTACAAAATAAAAATATTGAAATACAAATTCTAAAAGCTTTGAAAATAAGGACTTCTTCACTGTTATGGTGCTTAAATGTTTGAAGATGCCATCCTAGTCAAGGGGCAGGACGTGAAGTAGTTGCACACTTGGTTCAAGCGAGTGAATTGGTTGCAAACTTGACAAAATGTCGAACACAGCGTGATTTTTTTAAACGGGCGAACGAATTTTTGCCAAGCAAGTGGGTTTCTTTGTTATTTTGAAGTTCATTAGTATGTCTATTCCATAATACAATACATAATGCCACACTCGGTTTAAGGTTTCAGCATCCCAGGTTCTGTTTTGACGAAGTTATTGAAGATATAAACTGATCATGTAGATATTTTGAAATTTGACATGTGACTGTTCTGGTCAGTTTTTCTCCTAATTTATTCGAATTTGTAAGTTTTGAACTGCATTTAACAATAACAAAATATGTTTCTGTCAATGCTGTACAAATGGTTTAGTTCGCAAGTCCGAAGATAACGTTCAATTCACAAAAATATCTTGTTCAAGCACATTTTGGTTGCAGACTTATACTTCAAGCATTTTAAGTTGCAAACTTTTGTGTCAATAATGTGGCTAGCCTAATTAATTCGGCGTGAACGGTTTGACCCATTTTACAGACTTTTTTTATTACTGTCAAACCGGAAAAAAGACAGCGCCCGTCCAAAATTATCTCGGTGTCTCTTTGACAAGTCTAATTAGTTGGACTATAATGTGGCATGCATATCTTAAGCGAGGAATTACTAATCATTTTTTTAAAAATAATTAGCAATTTTAAGGCAATTATACCCGTTCATCTAATAAAAAATATATATACAAATTGTGCATGCGTGCAGATATATCCTAACACAGGGTCTTTCAAATAGATATAAAACACAATAATATTATGCTAAATTGAAGTTCAGTTGTCTTTATCTTCATCATTTTTTCTCCTCGATATACTTCTTTATTTTAACAAAGTCTAAGGACTTTTATTATATCTTGGCATGACTTACTGTAAAGGAAAAGAAGAAGAAAATAGCAACAAACAGCTTTCATAATTGTTCTTTTTTGAGATTTGAAATAATTTTGATTTATATTCGATAAAAACTATATTAACATTGACAAAAGGGCATTATTCACATGTTTCTTTAAATTGTTCATTATTATTGACCAATAGAAACATCTTCCAAATTCCCTAACTCGAACAATGACTTTAAGTAGTTTTGTCACGTATCAGTCAATGTAAATAACCAATCGTATATCATTTATATTATGATATAATAATCAAAATCATCTTTAGAATACCAATTGACATATGTTGTACATCAAATCCGAAATATTGTAAACAAACATGTCATTTTAACTTTTGGTTTGTAAAAATATTAAGGTACATTTACATAATTTATGTTTAAAGCAACTGCTGATCATACGAAACAATCAAATTAACATTTCTTGTGGTTTTTGATAAACTTTAGAAATTTTGCCGAGTAACATCGTATGTGTTCACATGTCCTTATGTTTATGATGAAAATAATTCACTTAGGCCAGCCTTAAAAAAATGTTTGTTTGCAGTAACCCGACCCAGAATTTTCAAGGTGGGTAGGTAGGTCGATTTTTTTTTTTTTTTTTGATTGAACTGTACTCTCAAATAAACATGGAATTTCAAAATGCTGGACAAAATATGCTTTGATAATCTGGTAACAATTAATAAATTGATAACTGAATTGTTATTTAATAAGAACTACATTTTATTTCTTCTATAAACCTTTAAAAGAACAAAAACAAAGCACAAGGCATAATTTTCTGATTCAAAAAAATTTTTTTTTTTTATCCAGACCATGAAAAAAACATTTGAGAAGGGGCAAATTTTGTGAGTCGGTCGCGTTACTGCAAACAAACATTTTTTTAAGGATGGCCTTACATACAATAGTACTCTCACATACGTTTGTTTTGTATGTAGTTTTCATTTGCATTTTACATATGATGACATATTTTAGAATTGAAGTATCAATAAATATTTTTAGTCCCCTACCGGTTTACCGGAGGGGACTTTAGGTTTACCCTCCGTCCGTCTGTCTGTCCGTCCGTCCGTCAGTCCGTCCGTCCGTCCACAAAACTGGATCCCGCGATAACGCAAAAAGTACTTAAAATATTTTCATGAAACGTGGTATATGGATAGATGGCAGTATGGAGATTATGCACGTCTTTTTCTTTTCTTCCTATGTTGAAAATTCTGGTTGCTATGGCAACAAATAGACTGAAAATATGGCAAATTTTACACATAACCTGGATCCCGCGATAACGCAAAAAGTACTGAAAATATTTTTATGAAACTTGATATATGGATAGATGGCAGTATGGAGATTATGCACGTCTTTTTCTTTTCTTCCTATGTTGGAAATTCTGGTTGCTATGGCAACAAATAGACTGAAAATATGGCAAATTTTACACATAACCTGGATCCAGTGATAACACAGAAAGTACTGAAAATATTTTTTTTGAAATTTGACATATGGGTAGATGGCAGTATGGAAATTATGCACATCCTTTTCTTATCTTCCTATGTTGAAAATTCTGGTTGCTATGGCAACAAATAGACTGAATTTCAAGATTTCTGATTCTAGTTTTTAAGTTTTTTTCACTATAAGTTCTTTATTTCTTAAGGTATTTTCTTCAAACTTTAAATATAAGTTGCTTGTCATCACCACCACATCATATGTGACAAGGTTTACAACTCTAGCACAAAAGTTATCAGAATTACCTCCCTTGAACTTAAAATTTTCATGAAAAAAACATTGTTTTTTTTAATAACTTCTTTTTCTGAATGTATCTACTTCAAACTTCATATAAATGTTTCTTATTATCACTCAACATTTGTGAGTGTTCAATACTCTAGCAAGACTATTTCCAGAATTATGCCCCTTTTGAACTTAGACTTTTTTTTGAGAAATTGGTAATTTTTACTCCAACTTCTTCAATCATGATAGGATTTTAAAAATGTTATATTTTGATATTCTGTCTGTACATAAAAACTGTTTCCTGTGATCACTTCTTAAGAACTTTTTCAACAAATTTACTTAAAATAGGAACATAAGTGAATGGCCAATGGCCCTTCAGAATGTTGATTGGGCTCTTACCGGTAGGGGACTTATGGATTGCTTGCAATACTATGATAATTGCTTGTTCTATATGCTATTATTTTGTATGCAGGCTTTTACTGATGATTATAGTATTGAACCGAGAACCATGTAATTTGAAACATGAAGTGGATAACTGTTGTAAAATAACATTTATAACAAAAAACAAGTAACAGAACATAAATGTCAATAATTGCTATTGAAAATAGGTTCCTACACTCCTTCTGCAAAATTTTACTATGGATTTCAATAGAATAAGAATAAGTTTGCAACCAAAAATGCTTGAAGTATAAGTCTGCAACCAAAATGTGCTTGAACAAGATATTTTTGTGTATTGAATGTTATCTTCGGACTTGCGAACTAAACCATTTGTACAGCATTGACAGAAACATAGTTTGTTATTGTTAAATGCAGTTCAAAACTTACAAATTCGAATAAATTAGGAGAAAAACCAACCAGAACAGTCACATGTCAAATTTCAAAATATCTACAGTACATGATCAGTTTATATCTTCAATAACTTCGTCAAAACAGAATCTAGGATGCTGAAACCTTAAACCGAGTGTGGCATATATATTGCATTATGGAATAGACATACTAATGAACTTCAAAATAACAAAGAAACCCACTTGCCTGACAAAAATTCGTTCGCCCGTTTCAAAAAATCACGCCGTGTTCGACATTTTGTCAAGTTTGCAACCAATTCGCTCGCTTGAACCAAGTGTGCAACTACTTCACGTCCTGCCCCTTGCTAGTGATTCTTTGCATTCATTTAATCATTGCAAAATTTAAGTCATGCATTTTTCCTAAATTTTAACAAAACATAAGTGAAATTCCCAATTCCATGGGTATGGGTCATATTCCCAAAATCCTGGAAAAAAAAACCCTGCAAGCTGCTAGGTACAATGGGGTTATATAGCTTATAATTTGTATATTGCAATATAACCGGTCAAAAATGGTTGTTATGATAGCCCAAGCTGCTAGGTAGGGGTTATATAGCTAATAAAATGTATATTGCCATATAACCTGTCAAAAAAAAAAAGGTTGTTATGATAGTTTATGTAACCAAATCTGCTTGGAAGGGATTATATAGCTTATAACAATTTGTATATTGACATATAACCTGCTAAAAATCTTTTAAAAAAACCTCTTGTTACATGAAATTTCTCTGTTACAATTATTAATCTTGGGTGTTAAGTTTACTGTCTATGGTTATAAAATCATATGGAATAAGTAGTAGGTCACTTGCTGAGAATTTGGTAATTACTCATTAGTTATCCTGTAAAGCTAGTAAGGCTAGGTCAAATGCCAAGATATGACCAAAAAACGTGTTATAAATGGCTTAAAAACCAACTAAACAAACATAATATTGCCTGATGTTTGATTTAAGTTTTGCTACAGTAAATCCTTGAGTGACTAGCTCCAGAAGACTGGAATTTTATTCTGTAGGAAGATAGTGTGATGTAGAAATTACGCCATTAAAGGATCAATAAATACATGTAACTCATACTGTAACATGGTGTTAAGCACTACTTTACACAACACATGATATTGGCTGATAAATAAAGGTTTCTTCATATGACACCAGTACTGTTTGGTTCCAGGTTTAGCGGAATCAAAAGTGATTAATATAAGTTGCAAGAACTTGTTTCGGAATCGAGCTTAAATAAATATGTTTAAACCAAATAAAGGTTTTTACATAAATAATAATAAGTATCATGATGAAAATTTGTCTGGTAAATCCCTATTTTATCCATCAAGACATTAAGACTTGCCGGACATATTTTTCTTCAGATTCTGTAAACCTGATAGGACTTACTTATCAAGTAATTGGGAAAGTCATTTCCTGATCTGAAAATTCAATTTGTATGAAATTAAATGATGTAAGAAACAATATATTTAATAATACTGTTTTGTCAAAATGTAAGAGCCGTTGAAATTTTGGATGGATTTAGTATAAAGATTATACTAGATAACAACAGTCAAAAATCTGTTTGTACAAATATGATGTGATGCAGCCAATTTTAAAAATACATTGCTGGCAAAGTCTCATTTTCTTCCATGACAACACATATTTGGAGGCATGCGGCTTTTAAATCAGATTATCCCAGTAATCATCTTGTATCTTTGTCGTTCTTAACAGGTTACTGCAGGCCTTGTGTATTTCCTGTCAATTACACATGAGGGGATGTTGTCTTTGGAGTTTTTCCCTGGTGGAAAGTATTTAAGAGTTCTATCTGATGTTGAAGTAGAAAATCTAACCCTACATGATAAGCTACTGGGTAGAAGTAGAAAAGATGTCACCATTTCTGGACATGAGGTTATAAGTGACATGATTATATAAGATATATATTTGCTGATGGTACTGAATTTTTTTATTTCTATAAAACATGTAAAGTAACGATACATTTCGGTTTTCTGTGGCACATTTTTCCATGGCACAATTTTCTGTACATTTTAGACATTTTTTTAGTACAATCTTTCAGAAGCCCCAAAGATACACAAAGATTTATTCAAGATACAAATGTGTGTATAGTGGTTACACCACTTTGAGTGCTTGATTTGTGTAAAAATATATATTTACAGGTTACACTTGGCATACAGGATGAATCCAAAAGTGAGTACATGAAAATCTTTTTTTTCATATTCAGTACATGTACATGTATAACCTTGGGTAAGGTCAAGGTCATATTCAGTACTTATTTCTCTGTTTTACCAGTGTTCCAACTACATGTAGTGTATGAAACTGGCAGTTAAATCTCTGTTTTGTCAGGAAAGTTTTATCCTCTTAGTAAGATTTACAAAAAAAAACAAAACAATGAGTGATGTCTTTTTATATCTCACTAGTGAAAATTTGTATCTATGTAGCATAATGACATGAGTATTATTAAATCAGGTTCATACCTATCTTACAGTGACTATAGACGAGAATAACACGTATGTGACAAGTGACAAGTTTGAATTGAAAACCGAGGATGGGAGACCGCTGTTTGTCACAGGTTCTCATCTCAACCTTGATGGATACCATGTCAAAAATCTTCACGCCCCTTCTATAGACGTAGGATCGGTAAACAATTTTCTTTATAACTATTTGATACTAAACCTGCTAAAACAGGACGTGATTAGCCTTTGTCACCAGTATAGAGTCAGGCCAGCCTATCATCTGTGTAGTCTGATCAGGCTCTTTACCACCATGTATATTCATAACTCAGGAATGTGAAATAACACAGAAATATGTTTTAGCAGCTGTATGTTGTTTTTTTAGCTCACCAGAACAATTGGGTTCAGGATGAGCTATTAGTATCAAAGGGGGATGCTCCGGTGTCCGTTGTCATGTGTCAACAATCGTCTTCTTCTCTGAAACTGCTGGGCAGATTTACTTCAAATTTGGTCTGTAGCATCCTTGTGACAGTCACACTTGAATTTGCTCATGTAATTTCAGTTGGCCCCTTTTAGGGGTCAACAGAGCTTAAAAAACCTATAAACATCTTCTACTACAGAATTAATTGATGGATGATCACCAAACTTTGTTTGTAGCATTCTTGAGTAGTCTTTTAAAAAATTAATTTGATTGGCTCCTTTTAGGGGCCACTGAGGCTAAAAAAAGAAATACCTTTGAATGTCTATTTCTACAGAACTAATTGATGGATGATCACCAAACTTTGTCCATAGCATTCTTGGGTAGTCTTATATCAAGTTTGCTCATATTAATTTGATTTGCCCCTTTTAGGGGGCAGCTAAAGCTAAAAATATAAATACTTTTAAACGTCTATTTCTACAGAACTAATTGATAGATGATAACCAAACTTTGTCTGTAGTATTCTTGGATAGTGTTTTATCAAGTTTGCTCATATTTATTTGATTGGCCCCTTTTAGGGACCCGAAAGCTAAAAAAAGAATTTCCTTTAAACGTCTATTTCTACAGAATTAATAGATGGCTTATCACCAAACTTTGTCTGAAGCATTCTTAGGTACTCTTTTATCAAGTTTGCTCATATTGATTTGATTAGCCACTTTTAGGGGCCACTAAAGCTAAAAATAGAAAAACCTTTGAACATCATTTCCTACTGAAATAATTGATAAATGATCACCAACCTTTGTAGCATTCTTGGGTAGTCTTTTATCAAGTTTGCTCATTGTAATTTGATTGGTACTGTTGAGGCTAAAGCTTAAATGCCCCAGGTCATGGCATTTCTTCAAATTATTGTTTAAACATAATCTATGCTCAAATTTAATATTAGAAAATATTGACTATGGATAATTTCCAACACTGAAAAGCAGTTGTTTCTGGTGAGTGTCTCAGGGCCATCATGGCCCTCTTGTTTATTTCTTTCCATGTGATTTGTAATAAATACAATATTAATTGGTCTGTGTGCTTACTCAGTTGCTAATTTCTATCATTTATTGCACAAATTCTGCATTTCTGCATTATTTTTCACATTTTGCATTTTGGGATATACATGGTGTATACTGTTGACTCATGAAATTCAAATTTTCATCATATTAATAAACTTCCCTTCAATTGATAATCAACAGTTCTAAGAAATGGAAGCTGGTCTTGTTCATTTAAGAAATTTGGTAGGTCAGGGATCAAAGATAAATTACTAAGACTCTAGAGATTATGTGTAATTAACTTAACACTAGAATTTTTTTTTTTTTGTATGCGTTTATTTAAGGTCGCCGCCGGAAAGCCCATATGGGCGACCGTACACTCAAGTCGGGTCATCCTAGAGCATCCCGCCGAGATTTTTCGTCGATTTTTTTTCCAGCTTTATTGGTGGAGGAAGACCCCAGGTGCCCCTCCGGGCATTATTTCAGGCACGAGCGGGCACCTGGGTAGAACCACCGACCTTCCGTAAGCCAGCTGGATGGCTTCCTCACATGAAAGATTTCGACCCGAGTGAGGATCGAACCTACAGTGGTGAGGGACCTGTGATCTTAAGTCAACGACTTTAACCACTCGGCCACGGAGGCCCCTTAACACTAGAAATGTTTGGTCATCACCTTTTAAATACTGATACATTTGTAATACACTAACACTAATCTTAATTGTTATACAACAGACAAATAAACTTACCATCAGCACCTGTTTAACAATGGTGATTATCCAATTTATATTTCAAGTGTTAATCCCCATTGTCACACGATTACAGACTTGTGAAAACTACCGACAATGTATATGCACGTGGCCTGCTAATCATGTAAACAGGTAGTCAGCGTCTGTGTATTATCGAGTGTAAAGAGCGATTGCCCAATTGAGGCACCTAATGGGATTAATTGCATCTCTGATGTAATACACAGCGGTAGATATTTAAGGCACCGCGCGGGGTATTTAAGCACCGCGGTAGGTCAGATTTTTTAATTTAAGCGCCGCGGCAGCGCGGTGCCTTTTGATGCTGGGGAAAGGCCTGTGATTGATAAACAAGAATATATATATGTACAAAATCTCAGAGCCTCCGGATCCCTGTCTTATAAGTGATCTGTGTTATAGGTGAGTTGATATGGTGAAGTAATCTTTCTTAGCTATACTCACACTATCAACTTCTAGAATATTGTACACTGCCTGTGTGACAGGCGATATTATAGTTATAAAAAAACCGATTTTGTACAGTAACAACGATTTTGCATACCAGTTATAGGCAATATACTAGTAGTATATGTTTGTTCACTCCTGAATTCAGGTCTTACTTTGCATCAATAAATCCAATCCCCAAAAATGGCATCTATCTCTGCACCAGTAAATTTATTTCACAAAAAGGGAAGTTGTTTTTGCACCATTAAATTCAATCCACAAAAAGGGCAGTTGTCTTTGCAGTCCAATACATTCAGTTCCCAAAAAGGGACAGCTGTCTTTGCACCAATGAATTCAGTTTCGAAAAAAAAAGGGCAGCTGTCTTTGCCCCAGTAGGTTGAATTTCCAAAAAAAGGGCAACTGTCTTTGCACCAATACATTCAGTTTCCAAAAAGGGGCAGTTGTCTTTTCACCAGTAGATTCAGTTTCCAAAAAGGGCAACTGTCTATACAGCAATAAATTCAGTTTCCAAAATGGGCATGTCTTTGCACCAATGAATTCAGTTTCCAAAAAAATGGCATCTATCTCTGCACCAGTAAATTTAATTCACAAAAAGGGAAGTTGTTTTTGTGTCGCCTTGAAAAAGGCGACATATAGGGGTTACTTTTGTCGGCGTTGTTGTCGTTGTCGGTGTCGTCGTCGGCGTCGTTGTTGTCGGCGTCGGCATCCCCTAAAGCTTGTCCGGAGCATAAGTCAGTCATTATAAGTCGGATTGACTTCAAACTTGGTATGCATGCTTCTCATAATGACCCGAAGTGCAGTGCACAAGAACCGGTACTCTGTACTTCTTATTTTTTGAGTTATTGCCCTTTGTTTATTTTCATACTTTATTTTTGTCCGGGCCATTTCTCCTTAAGTATAAAATCTATGGACTTGAAACTTCATAGGATGATAGATCTCATTAAGAAGAAGTGCAGTGCACAAGAACTGGTACTCTGCATTTCTTATTTTTTGAGTTATTGCCCTTTGTTAATTTTCATACTTTATTTTTGTCCAGGCCATTTCTCCTAAAGTATAAAAGCTATGGACTTGAAACTTCATAGGATGATAGATCTCATTAAGAAGAAGTGCAGTGCCCAAGAACTGGTACTCTGCATTTCTTATTTTTGGAGTTATTACCCTTTGTTAATTTTCATACTTTATTTTTGTCCAGGTCATTTCTCATAAATTATAAAAGCTTTAGACTTGAAACTTAATAGGATGATAGATCTTATTGATAAGAAGTGCAGTGCACAGAAACTGCTGATCTGCATTTCTTATTTTTTGAGTTATTGCCCTTTGTTGATTTTCAAATTTCATTTTTGTCTTTGCCATTTCTCTTAAACTATATTGTTCACAAGGCGACACATCCGACTCGCGGAGTTCTAGTTGCACCATTAAATTCAATTCACAAAAAGGGTAGTTGTCTTTGCACCAATACATTCAGTTTCCAAAAAGGGCAATGTCTATACAGCAAAAAATTCAGTTTCCAAAAGGGCATCAGTAGATTCAATTTCAAAAAAGGGCAGCTGTCTTTGCACCAGTAGATTCAGTTTCCAAAAAGGGACAGCTGTCTTTGCACTAATACATTCAGTTTCCAAAAAGGGCAGCTGTCTTTTCACAAATAAGTTCAGTTCCCAAAAGGGACAGCTGTCTTTTCACAAATAAATTCAGTTCCCAAAAGGGACAGCTGTCTTTTCACAAATAAATTCAGTTCCCAAAAGGGACAGCTGTCTTTTCACAAATAAATTCAGTTCCCAAAAGGGACAGCTGTCTTTGCACCAATAAATTCAGTTCCTAAAAAGGGACAGCTGACTTTGCACCAACACAATAAAATTCAGTTCCCAAAAAGGGACAGCTGTCTTTGCACTAATGCATTCAGTTCCCAAAAAGGGACAGCTGTCTTTGCACTAATACATTCAGTTTCCAAAAAGGGACAGCTGTCTTTGCACCAGTAGATTCAGTTTCCAAAAAGGGCAGCTGACTTTGCACCAATACATTCAGTTCCCAAAAAGGGACAGCTGTCTTTGCACTAATACATTCAGTTCCCAAAAAGGGACAGCTGTCTTTGCACTAATACATTCAGTTTACAAAAAGGGACAGCTGTCTTTGCACCAGTAGATTCAGTTCCAAAAAAGGGACAGCTGTCTTTGCACTAATACATTCAGTTTCCAAAAAGGGACAGCTGTCTTTGCACCAGTAGATTCAGTTTCCAAAAAGGGCAGCTGACTTTGCACCAATACAATAACATTCAGTTCCCAAAAAGGGACAGCTGTCTTTGCACTAATGCATTCAGTTCCCAAAAAGGGACAGCTGTCTTTGCACTAATACATTCAGTTTCCAAAAAGGGACAGCTGTCTTTGCACCAGTAGATTCAGTTTCCAAAAAGGGCAGCTGACTTTGCACCAATACATTCAGTTCCCAAAAAGGGACAGCTGTCTTTGCACTAATAAATTCTGTTCCCAAAAATGTCAACTGACTATGCACCAATAAATTTTGTTCCAAAAATAACAATAAAATTAACCTATAAATTTAGTTCCCAAAAGCTGTTTTTGTACCAATACAATAAATTCAGTTCCTAAAATGAGTGGGGGGGGGCATCTGTCTTTGCACCAATAAAATTTATTTCAAAAAAGGATACTCCTGAGATCAATTCACAGGTAAGACGGACTACACATATTTTTTTTGAAGATCAACAGATTAAACATTTTGCGTTAATAGTTCTAACTGTGACAACTGTAATGCCTCCATAAAAATGTTGATTTTACTTAAATACAAATAAAAGAATATGTAAATATAATACTTTCTGTGTTCCAGATACACGGTTTAAATTCTGAAGACTTCGAGGTATTGACTATTCATTTAGTGTGCATTTCTTTCCTTGCAGTTCATTTTTAAACCCTTACCTTTGGCTTAATTTGTGCAATTGATATTTCCTGCTTCAAATTTATATCTGCCATTTTCACTTCCTATCAGCTTCATTTAAAGATTAGAACATTAAAGAAAATTAGCAGCCATTGGTTAAGAGCAGTATCAGTTATGCAAGCTAATGAGGCTGTGTACTGCTATAGGCGTGTGTTATTTTTGCTACTTCCTTTTACCATGACATTCTGAGCACTGAGAGCTGAAGAGTTTTTACGATCATTGATGGTTGCCTGTAGCCCCACATTTTGTTTGTCTGCATGATAGCAGCTTCATTTATAATCTGATTTGAACTAAAACTTTATACAGAATAATGTATCATCAGTAGATACATGTAGGCCTGAATGTAACTTTGGTTTGTTATAGTATGGCGCTTGATTCCTCAAGGCAAACTAAAAGATTTTTGTCAGTACAGGGAAGGATCAGTTTCAGCAAATTCTATTCATTCCATAAGTATTGATAGATACTTATGACCTTATTTAACAAAAGAAGTACCAATTAAAGTTCTGTTTTTAGGAATGTCCATCTGTCTGTCTGTTTGCCTGTCCATTAGCTGTATGGATGTTTCTTCAATAACTATAAGGTGTGCTGTCTTCATACTTAATAGGCAATATGGTAACATCTTATCCCCACACAGTGATCACCCCTTCATTTTTTCACTGATAATGGGAAGTAACAGCTGCGAGGAGTTTGGTTAATGTCTAGTAGATGATCCCTATTGATAATGAGGTCATTCGGTGAAAAGGTCAAAGTCACAATTACACTTTATACATGTGTAGATAATCCTTTTCTGCCCAATAACTTGGGAAGGAGGTAGTATATGTTTGTGAGGAACATTGCCTATTGAAAGTAGATGACATTCATTGATTTTGAAGTCATTAAAGCCAAAGGTCAATGTCAAAGTGACACATACTTTGGGCATAATGCTCCAATCTGTGGATCTCTTGTTTATATTTGTCTGATGCCATTTTCATTACAAGAGTTGTGGCCCCTGACAATCTTTTGATGTATTTAGAGTTTACCTTAAAATTAGGATTAGTCTTGTACAATGTATTCTATAAATATTTGCTCAGACCCTGGCTTTCTTTTTTTTCTTTTTGTAGTATTCCTGTAATAAGATATCATGGGGCTATATAACAGATTTTATGTTAAGTTTTTAGATAAAAAGATTCTTTTTACTTTCTGTTTAGAATATGAAACAATAATAGCTATGAAGTAGGGATAAACATTCAGCTGAAGTGATAATTAACGCTTGACTAAATGCATATACTTTTATTTACTGCCCTATATAATTATGTGGTAGTTTAAACATAATTGATACCTAGTTAAAATTTATATAAAGAAAACAACATTTAAGTACAAAAAAAACAAAATACTTAGTTACTTTGTTTAAACTTTTAAGAGAATTGCCCAAGGCCATTAAATGACTTTTTTGATTTTCAGGTCATAAGGTCAAGGTCACAGTGACTCAAAATCATCTATATTATATTGACTATATTTTGATGACTATAATTATTATGATGTGTATTGTAGGGTTATTGTAAGAATATCTGTGGTTGACTTGTACGAGGGTTGTTCCGGAAGTTCTGGGAATTTTGTCATATCTCCTAAATTTTTTTGTTTCTAAGACATAATATTTTGCACATACTAAGATTAGCATATCACGGAACTATTCCTAAAAATTGAATAGAATCAGACAACAATAGCGTGAAATAGCAGTAACCATAGCAACATTATAACGCCGCACCGGAGCAGTCCGACTCTAAAGAAAGGTATAACGCGCAACACTAATAATATTTCGTAATTTTGATAACATAAAAAATTCGCCAAAACGCTGGTCAGCAGCAGAACGTCATGACGTCATTTCCTGAAAAAATCATAACGTTATTTAAATTCTCAACGGATCAACATTGTTTTAAAGTTGTTGCCCATAGCCACTGAGTAAACAACATGACGTCGATAGGTGACGTTGAATTGCGAAGCATTGTGAAGCTTTGTGTTGCGCTGGAAACGTCTTCCACAGAAACAATAAAAATGATCAATTCTACAGGAAAATACAAGAAATGCAGTCCGGCTACAGTGTATAGATGGCATGCTCGTTTTAAAGAAGGAAGAAACTTAGAGCACCCTCCATACAGCCCGGACCTCGCTCCGATGGACTTCCGTGTGTTCCCGGAGCTCAAGTCACAGCTGCGTGGAAAACGCTTTGACTCAGCTGACGATCTTGTTAAGCATACACAAGCTATAGTCTCGTCCTTTACCGATAGCTGGTACGTGGAAACATACAATAAGTGGATCAGCTGACACAGGAAATGCATCGAAATGGCAGGGGACTACGTTGAAAAGGTGCAACGATCAATGGACTTTAACGTCGCATAACGTTGCAAATGACGTTGGCGTGCTCCGGGTGTTTGTTATATGGTTATTTACTATTTTTATTATGTTTTAGTTTCTGTGTGTATGATGATGATATTTTCAGATACTGTACAGTATATATTGAAATAAATGCGTATATATTTATATTTACGCTAACCCGACAACAACGTGTGCTATAAAACAATTCTCAGAACTTCCCGAACAACCCTCGTATTTGTTAAGAGTTGATTTATTTAGGTAAGGATCTCATGAGGCACAAAGGCCCAAGTATGGTATGTTCTAGAAAAAAAATCTGGACAGTCAAAGTATTAAGGTCAAGATTTTCGTGCAAAATGACCTTTTCAACATATAAATGTACATAAAAAAATGTACCTCCTCATATAAAAGATATATAACTTACCATGACTTAAATGCCATTATGTCTGCAAGAGTCATTCCTTATCACTCTTGAATACAATATGGATTTTCTGTCGCACCTCGATCCAATCAAAAGAGTGAACGACATTGTTAATGTAGTTACATGTATTTAAATTATGGGTCACTTAAAACTAAATACAGGACTTTCTTTATTTAGGTGGCAGCAAGCAGTAAATTTCCAGATCTTTTGATTGAATCTTTTCATGAGGCAGACATATTTGGAATGGAAGGTGTTAGAGTAGAAACACAAGGAAATATTAAAATTGTTGCTGCAGAACAAGATATAACTATCAACTCATTGGTTTGTAGAATTTTTATAATTCTCGATTAAAAAATTTGATTTGACCTATAATATAATTTCACAAAAATAATTATTACATAATGATGTGTTAAATCAAAGGGAGATAAATGTGTTATTTAGGATGCAGTGCAAAGAGTAAGACATACATTGCAGGAGTTAAGTGTTGTTAAACATGTCATTTTGTTTAATTTATTCCATCTTGAAAGATGTTCTCACTGTCTCTTGAATGTTACTAGTCGAGTAGGCCTTGTGAATAAAGAAAATAAGAGAATGATACTGTAAAAGAAATTTTCTTTTATCAGTATAATTCCCCCAATAACATGTATATCCGTGACAACTGAACTATATATCATCTTGGATAATTGTCCACCTGCAAAATTTGAAAATTGACCTTTGACCTTGAAAAATGTCGGTTTGACTTTAAACGAATGCTTTCAAAAATAAATCGTTTGCCTGAATGTTTAATCTTTACTTTTTCAGGAAGATTCTTTAAAGTTTAACCAGGAGGAAGGCATTTACATTGATTCCAGTCTTCCACTAGATGGTAAAGGCTCGCCAAAAACAGGCACCCACTTAAAGTTATGTGTTTGTGGCTCTAATGGCCGTGTATTTGCTGTGCCAGACAAGGGAGATAAGTCAGGCTGTCATATTGCTAACGAAGATGTAAACCCTTGTTCAGAATAGTTATTGAAACATTACTATTTTAATTGTTTTCATTAGTCAGTGGAAATGCTATGTTACTTGCGTTGAAATCTCATTGTTTAAACCGTCCAAAACTTACATTTGTTTAGTTATTTAAACTTTGTGATAGAAATGATGAAAATTTGATACGTTTTTGAAATTTTCAAGTTATTGTTGAGATCATATTTAAACCTCCTTAATCTTATTTTGAGATTAGTTTTTGAAATGCTGAGATTATTTCTGATTTAATTATTATAAGTACTATTATTATTTATTGAAACATTCTGAAATAGTGTTGAGATAAGGTATTTGTATCTTTTAATTATTGTTGAGATTAGTTATTAAGACTTTTTTTACAATGTACTCCTATGTTGTTATTAGTTATTTAAAAAATACTTTAGTGTTGAGATCATTTATCGAAACCTTACAACATACTTTAATGTAAAGGTCTGTTGTTGAAACCTTTTTGCAATGTACTCCTATGTTGTGATTTGTTATGGAAACCATCTTACTCTAGTGTTGAGATCATTTATTGAAACCTTACAAATTTAATGTTGAAGTCAGTCATTGAAACCATTTTACAATGATCTTCTATGTTGTTATTACTGTTGAAACAGTCTTACAATATACTCTTGTGTTGAGATCATTTATTGAAACTTTACAACATACTTTACTGTTGAGGTTAGTTATTGAAACCTTTTTACAATGATCTTCTATGTTGTTATTACTGTTGAAACAGTCTTACAATATACTCTTGTGTTGAGATCATTTATTGAAACTTTACAACATACTTTACTGTTGAGGTCAGTTATTGAAACCTTTTTAGCTCACCTGTCACAAAGTGACAGGGTGAGCTTTTGTGATCACTTTTCGTCCGGCCGTCCGTCCGTCATCCGTCAACTTTTTCTTTAAATGACATCTCCTCATAAACCACTTAGCCAATTTCATCCAAACTTCTCAGGAATGTTCCTTTGGTGGTCACCTTTAAAAATTGTTCAAAGAATTTAATTCCATGCAGAACTCTGGTTGCCATGGCAACCGAAAGAAAAAAACTTTAAATATCTTCTTTTAAAAAACCATAAGAGCTAGAGCTTAGATATTTGGCATGAAACATCTTCTAGTGAGTGTCTACCAAGTTTGTTCAAATAAAAGCCCTGGGGTCAAAATTGGCCCCGCCCCGGGGGGGTCATTGATTTTCCCTATATGCATATAGTAAAAACTTAAAAAATCTTCTTTTAAAGAACCCAAAGAGCTAGAGCTAAGATATTTAGTATGAAACATGTTCTAATAGGTGTCTACCAAGTTTGTTCAAATAAAAGCCCTGGGGTCAAAATTGGCACCGCCCCAGGGGGTCATTGATTTTCCCTATATGCATATAGTAAAAACTTAAAAAATCTTCTTTTAAAGAACCAAAAGAGTTAGAGCTAAGATATTTAGCATGAAACATGTTCTAATAAGTGTCTACCAAGTTTGTTTAAATAAAAGCCCTGGGGTCAAAATTGGCCCCGCCCCGGGGGGTCATTGATTTTCCCTATATGCATATAGTAAAAACTTAAAAAAATCTTCTTTTAAAGAACTCAAAGAGCTATGGCTAAGATATTTAGCATCAAACGTATTCTAATAGGTGTCTACCAAGTTTGTTCAAATAAAAGCACTGGGGTCAAAATTGGCACCGCCCCGGGGTCATTGATTTTCCTTATATGTGTATAGCAAAAACTTAAAAAATCTTCTTTAAAAAAAACCCCAAATAGCTAGAGTTAAGATATTAAGCATGAAACACCTTTAAGTGAGTGTCTACAAAGTTTGTTTAGATAAAAGACCTGGGGTCAAAATTGGCCCCGCCCCGGGGGTCATTGATTTTCTTTATATGTGTATAGCAAAAACTTAAAATCTTCTGTGAAAAAACTCAAATAGCTAGAGTTTAGATATTAAGCATGAAACATCTTCTAGTAAGTGTCTACAAAGTTTGTTCAAATAAAAGCCCTGGGTCAAAACTGGCCCGGCCCCAGGGGTGTCATTGTTTTTAAACTATATGTGTAAAGAAAAACTTAAAAAAAAAATCTTCTTTTAAAAAGCCCAATGAGCTGGAGCTTAGATGTTTAGCATGAAACATCTTCTTATGGGTGTCTACCAAGTTTGTGCAAATAAAAGCCCTTGGGTTAAATTGGCCCTGCAACATTGGGGGGTGGGGGTTGGGGGGGGGGGGCCTATATACAGGTGAGCGACCTCAGGGCCATCATGGCCCTCTTGTTACAATGATCTTCTATGTTGTTATTACTGTTGAAACAGTCTTACAATACACTCTAGTGTTGAGATCATTTATTGAAACCTTACAAGTTACTTTAATGTTGAGGTTAGAAAATGCCAAGGTATCCTACCATAAATTTGTATAGACACTTAAAGGATTAACCAGCCAACACTGTAGAGGGACTGACTGTAAACTTATGGTATAGACAAGCTAGTCATAATTATCACTAGCATTTTACCTCATTCCACACTAAATATCTTAGCCCATCTTTCAATCATGTTCTCTGAACAAAACCATTCATCATTATAGGGGAAAATTTCAATATAAATACTGATTGAATAGACTATGAAAAAAAAACAGGTACAGAAGTGCAGGCTGGTGTTAGTTTGCGCTGGTGGCATAGGTAGAATCTGTTGGCCCCAGCAGGCTTAAGTTTAAATGCTTAGATATTGTAAAGAATATCTATGATACCAAAAGATCTCCTTTACAAGATTGGTGCTATCTTTTTTACATTGTACATTAATTTCTTTGACCACACTAGAGTAATTATTTTTTTTTTATATATTTTTAGATCAACGTGGTTTGTTCATTATTATCTTGATGTTGATGTCTTATTTTTCTTTATCTCATAACGTACTTTGTACTTTTTTTTTATATATTTTTGACATCTTATACTGCTGTTGCTTTTGAAAAAAAGATTACAGCATTTTTTTTTTTTTTTAAAAAAGGGCAAGAAAACATAAAATAAAGACATGGATACCTTAAAATAAGGCTGGTTTCTGTATACATATGGTTACTTTTTGTGACCTATTTTCTAACATTTAATTGAATTTTTGTCAATTTTTGTCGAGCCTGCTTGCAGAGAGCTCAACATAACGTTAGTTGTCACAATGGCAGTTCGGTGTACGTGTGTGTTTATTCGGGTTATGCTTGTCTGGTTCTTAACTCTGTCATAAGTAGGCAGAATTTCAAAAAGCATAATAAAATGTTCCCAATATTAAGACGGGTTGTGACACACAAGAACCTTGTGGCTAGATCAAAGGTCAAATGCTCAAGGTCAGATATGACAGCTTGCCTATTCACAGTAAATGGGCACGACAATTTGCCCATGGGCATGTAGTTTTTGTTGTTCTTTTTACAACATTCTTAAGAGATTTAATTGTTGTGAGTAAATTTTACTGAATCATTTCAGTAAATGATTTTCTATTCTACTTGTTATTTACATCTAACATGATCTTAATCCATTATTAGAACTTTATTAAACACGTTTGACATTTCTAAAGAAGGAAAAAAATATGGATTTTTTAAGCATAATGTGCCATAAATTAACATAATATGAATTTCGGAAGCATTATGTACCTTTAATTAACATAATATGGATTTTGGAAGCATGTGACTTTAATTTACATGATATGGATTTTTGAAGCAGAATGTGCCTTTAATGAACATAATATGGATTTTGGAAGCAGAATGTGCCTTTAATGAACATAATATGGATTTTGGAAGCAGAATGTGCCTTTAATGAACATAATATGGATTTTGGAAGCAGAATGTGCCTTTAATGAACATAATATGGATTTTGGAAGCAGAATGTGCCTTCATTTAACATAATATGGATTTTGGAAGCAGAACGTGCCTTCAATTAGCATAATATGGATTTTGGAAGCAGAATGTGCCTTCATTTAACATAATATGGATTTTGGAAGCAGAACGTGCCTTCAATTAGCATAATATGGATTTTGAAGCAGAATGTGCCTTTAACTATTTGGAAGCAGAATGTGCATTTAATTAACAAACTATGGATTTTGGAAGCAGAACGTGCCTTTAATGAACATAATATGGATTTTGGAAGCAGAATGTGCCTATAATTAACATAATATGGATTTTGGAAGCATAATGTGCCTTAAATGAACATATCAACATTATCAGATACTAGTTGTCAGTTCTGTAGCTGTTTTAAAAAATAAGGAAATCTGCTTAACCATTTATTTTTAAACATTTTGCATGCAATTCACTTTCTTATTTTAGTATGTCAAAGACATTGTAAACTTATTTTGATGTTATTTTTGGCATTCAGGGTCCTTTTCTTTTGCTGGCAGTCCTTATTTTTATTTGTATATTATATATTTATCAATTTTACTTTGCAGGTTTTTCATTTCTTTTCTGTGTTTTCTGTGTGCCTAAATACATGCTGAAGACATAAGCATGTAAATAAAGATGTAGAAATTTTGTAAAGTGGAATGGTTGTTCTTTCTTTGACACACATATTCCTGCTTTCGAGATTTTAATATTACGGAAACGGAAAGCACTTTTTTAGTTGCCACCTAGTCTGTTCATCTGTCTGTCACAGTCACTCTTGTACAGAAATCAACTTTAAAAAGTATTGAATGAATTTGATTGCAACTTTGAGAATATTATGACAAAACAACATTTAACAATTTATTGTTTTAATTTTGATCAACAATATATAAATCACTTTTCAATAGTAGATAAAAACAATATAAATGTATAAATATTTTGATTATCTAGAACATTCATTATATATTAATATATAAAAAGTTTACACAGGACCTGATATTTAGTACAAGTATACAGTAAAACATTGAGTAAAGTTTTATTGTTTCTTTTTTATACCACTAGTTTTCCCCCCATTTTAAAATAGTAGTTCTGTCTAACCCAGCATGCTACTCACAGTCTTACTCTACTTCCTGCATTCTGCCATAGTTTAAAGTTCAGTTCATTGACTTTTACCTAACAATTAATTTAAATACTTTTAATTAGTGGATGGCCTGTAGTCAGTAAAATGGTCTAGAAAAAGTCTTTCTTGGGGCTGAAGACATAAATTTTGAGAGCATTATTGTGGTGTATTATGATTGTATAATGCTCATTTTAGTTTGAATGTGCAGGAATATAATCACAAAAGCTGGTAGGGCCGAGAAATTAATTACAAAGCATTTAAATGATAAAGTTTGCATTATTGTACTACAACATGAGAAAAATTTAATACCTATTTCCATTCTTACTTGCCAATTGAAAGAGAAATGAGGAAAGTATGTTGAACTTTATTAAGAAGAGAAGTAATTTTAATGTCCAATTTTACGGCATAGGACGTGTAAGCATTCCTATTTTATGCTGTCCTTATATCGTGTAATTATAAATTGACTGCCCAGTCTCTTTAAAAGAGGAATAATGTAAAGCATCATGATGTTATATCCTTGTTAAAAAGTCATGATCAGATCGTGAATTGGGCAGTGGGAGTGTTTGTAGTGAGTCGTAACCACTAACCCAAAGCATTTAGGTAGTTTTGTAAAAATGATTTGGATATCAACTCTTACAATCCTTTAGCACATTAATCACTTCAAAGCTAGTGAACATCAGTAATATTTTGACTTGGGGGACCAAGAAAACTTGTAAAATCTCAAACCTCACCACCTCCTGTAATTCAGGGGAGATAACTTGTGTCCAAGTTTAAGACTATCCAATCCCTTATCAGGAGGCAATCTCCTATGCAGTGATCTCCCCTTATCAGTGCAGTACAATATGCAAAGGGAGGTAATCACTGTTAGGAGTTTGTACTTCACTACAGAAAAAAAACTTTTTTGACATTATGTATTCATGGACAATATAAAAATAAGGTACTTGGCTTTCAATGTTTTACTGTATATATGATATAAACTTACTACTTTAAGTTCATGGAAAATCAAATATTGCACATATTTTATTAAATAATATTCTAAAGTTCTACTCTCCACAGCTCACATAATAATTATAATCTCTGCATAATAATGTACATGTCACAGCTATATTTTTCAGAGTTTAAAATATATATACCAAGTACATGTCATACTCGTAACTCCATCTAGCCTCATTTCTATTTTTTGGTCAAAAATGTATATGGATTCCCTATTGTTCTGTCAAGAGTTCTGTCAAAATGATTGTGAAAAATGTGAAATAAAGAGGTCATTATACATTGCTGAGGACAATATTGCTTCTTTTGGACTTGTAGGTGCAAAACCTATATCAGACTCCGGTAGCGCCTCATCCAATATAGATTTGACAAATGTGTACTCGTCCAATCAAATCCAGTACTGAACTCGACAATGTATAATAACCTTGAAGCACATGATATATAATAAAGTACAAAATTACTTGGTTTCAATCAATATTGACAATCACAATAATTCTTTTTAAGTTGAACAAAAAGTTCTATTACACATACCCAATAATAAAATTTCAGTAAACTAAAAAGAATATACAAGCATATTCATAACCTTTGAAAAAAATTAATGTAATTGAAAACAAAACTGGGATTTTTGTCTTATTAACACTGGCATCTAAAAATAGTACATGAGTGTACAAAGACTATATGTTCTTCACTCTGGACCAAATTAGACTGGTGAGGACAGTTTTTGATTTTAAAAGTTAATGAGACACAATGATGTTCAAGGTCAGGAAAGCTTAGTGTTTCTCTGTATAAATTACTTCAATTATTAAAGATCTGTCCTAGAGCTGCTGTACTGGGGCTTTAAATATTTGTTTTCAAAGTTGCTGTTATAAATTAAGCACTGTATTCAGACTACTAGTGAGATAAAACTGATATCACTCACTGTGACAACTGCCCATGATACAATAAAAAAGAATTAAATAAATTGCACTTTATGACTATGGAATATATCTTATACAAATGAGAATATTGGAAATATTTCACTTTTCATTGATGAAATATAATTCATATCCACTAAAAACAAAAACAAAATATCTCCTCTTAAATACATGTATATATATGTAAAAGTGCTTTTTAAAATATATGATAAAAAATACTGTGTAACTGCTATAAAAAATTTGGCTTCAAGATGTTATTTATAAACATGTATGAAAAAAATAGACCATAAAATAGTCATATACAAACTTTTGTGTAAAAATCAAAATATAACAAATGTGCATATACATTTTGAAAGTGGTATAACACAATTCATTGCCATAGAGCTTAACTAATGTATTCTAAGCAAATACAGGGTAATAATTTATGTACATGACATAACATTGTACTTTGGGCTTATTGCAAAAATGCTGTATCTCCCCCATTATGGGTTTTTATAAGAATTAAACCATGTTTGCAAAAAGCCAGCAAAATACAAGAAGCTGGAATGTTTCATAGTTAAGCTATTCATCAAGGAATGTTTCAGTAAAAATCAAATTGCACAACTTTAATCACTCAAATTGCACAACTTTAATTAAAAAAAAATCAAATTTGGTGAATCAAATTGCACATCTTTTGTGAATCAAATTGCACGATTTCCAATTTGTTAATTATAAGAGACACTATTCCTCACTCTGTTTTAGAACTGTCATTGTCTTAGCCAGTAAAGTGTATGTGTCTCGAGCAGTCTTTATTTGCGACTCACAGAATGCTACGAGGCCGTCTTGATATGCTAACATTCGGGCTTGAAGAAACATCTTCAGCTGAAAGTAAACAAAGATAAATCAAGTCACAACCTCTATAAATATTTTGATTCTGTTTTTTGGTACGATGGGTTTTATGTCGCATCACCACTGTAAAGGACATTTAAGCAACATTTACGGTTAACTGCTAAATTTAGAACTCCTGGAGTCCACCTTCATCATTATTTCAGGCACAAGCTGGCACCAGAGTAGAACCACCAACCATCCATAAATTATCTGGCTAGCATGATAACACAAGTAATAACCCACTCATTTCAAGATTCACAATCAAAATGGCAATGGACACCATAAGTCAGCAACCTTAACAAATCGACCATATGGTGCATTGACAAACTTAGCTTTATACATGAACTTATAGCTCTAATCAATTGTAAAAAACATGAACTGTTAGCTCTAATTAAATGTCATATACATGAATGTATAGCTCTTATTAAAATGTAATATACATGAACTTATATATAGCTCTAATTATTTGTAATATACATGAACTTATATAGAGCCCTAATTATTTGTAATATACATGAACTTATAGCTCTTATAAATTGTAAAAGTATTACATTACCTCTCTCCTGGCATTATCACAACACATTTCATATTTTGTCTCTGCAGCATGCTTCGCATCTTCTGCCTGAAAAAAAAAAATTACAGCAACTTACAACATTTAAATAATAAATGATACCTTTAGAGCGACTAAAACAAACATAAATATGTGAGAATTCGCAGACTTGGTTTGATTTTGTCAGTTCGTAAGAAACTTCAAATATTTTTGCTCCATCCTGTCAGTTACAAAAATTAATTACTGGTTAGTTATCCACCAGTTAGGTGGCTTGCCTGCTGCAATATGACCAAAAAGCCATGTGTTAAGATTGTAGTCGAAAAACACCCCAGAATAACAAACCACATACGCTTCGGGGTCAGATCCTGCCCCCCAAATGTGATACGCCCCTGTAAACACTCTATATATTTAAACATGAATGGGACATCTGCTACAACATTAAAACTGGGTTTCAAACAATTTTACATATCTGAAAAAGTACTTTATTGAGACTTGATGGTAAAAGGTATTTTTTAGGTATAAATTCATGTTTAAAAATATAAATATTTTTGATAGAGTGTTTACAGGGGTGTATCACTTTGGGGGGCAGGATCTGATCCCCAAGCATCTGTGTAACAAACAAACACCATCGCCTTGATTAAAATAACATAATATACCAACTTACAGCCTTTCTCTTCGCAGGTTTGGCCTTATCTAGTGCCCTATTAGCATCCTCATAATCAACCAATAGAATTGTCCTCCTGAACAACATGTCCTATAAATAGAAAAAGAAAGTAATAAACAATATTCATGTATGAAATCTAAAACAATCAGACATCAAATTGACCAATCAAACAACAAAATATAATGAACTTGCTTCATTAATATTAAAAGTTTGTATCCTTCGTCAGTTTCAAAATAATCAAATTCTGAATATGTGCATCTCTACCATTGGTCAATTTCACAAACATTGATAGGGTTCAACCAATCAGAACACAGAAAAATGTTGACTTGTTTAATAACTTAATTTTAAAAGATAATTAATACCAAACCTTTATAGAGTCTGCATATCTGGCGTAAAGATCAAGTTGAAACCCCAGAGTTTTTTCATCATTTCTACATAGCACCTCAAGCCCATGCTAAAAATTAGTAGATATTGATACATATAGCAATATAATGTACATGTATGTGTACTCAATTTGACAACTCTTTGTTAAATAAGGAGTGATAATAACAAGTGAAGCTTTCCTTCGTTAAAAATGAAGCTTAGCACTTAATCTGCTAGTGGCAACAGATTGTAACCATGCGGCCAGTGTGGACCATAGTCACACGGCACATCTGTGTCATCTGATCAATGACCATGCACTGTTCACTATTTAATCAGAACTTATTTCAAAATTTTTCCTTACATGATGAATGCTTCAATCAAAATTTCAAGATGGACACATCCATTTAAGAAGTGTGGTAATGCTGAATTCAAAACTAGCATAGCTAATATGCAAAGTAAACAAGCTTGCATCTGGTGCTTCCATAACCCTCATTTCAGTTTTGGCAAAGAAAAGTACCAAGATTATTCAAATATATTGTCAAGAACAATTATTTATTTTCACAACAAAAAATATATATATATATAAATGACTCACCTTTGTATTTCCTGTTGCATCTGATAATGTTGTTAGATATCTACCAATATAAAAAATTTGTTAGAATAATTAAATACATCTTGATTCTTCATCTTAAAGATAAAAGTTGTTATGTTTACTTTCACCTGCTACACAAACCCTCCAAGCAAAAGCCATCTCTCTACAACAGCCAGTTTTGGAATGTCCAGCTGGTGGTCATTGTTTGGAGGTTATACTGTACAGTTTTGTTGTTTATATGTTGTTTATAGTAAATATTTCTCATACAACATGACTATTCATTTTACTTAAATTGTATCTATAGTAAAAACAACAACAACAAAAAACAACATCAATAACTACATCATGAAGAATTATAAGCCTACAGTGATTTTCCCCCACATTTTGGGGAAAGTAGGTGGTGCCCATCAGTTGAGGGGGGAGGGGGTGAATTATTATTGGCATTTTGGGGAAATTAAAAATCAGTAAGGTTTGAAACAACCTCAGTTTTAATATAATGAAAACCACAACAGCCCTTCTAAAATCCATACTGCTGTCCTCAATTAAATTCATTCCAAAATGTTTAGTGATTATCTTTATTTAAAAAAAATTGAGAGGAAAATTGTTCTTTAAGTAGGAAAAATATAATCTTTTTCAGCAAACGAGAATAGGACCCAGTTTTGGCCCAATATTTACTTTAAAAAAGTTACTGGGTTACCTGTTTATAGTAAGGCTTGTGAGATCTCTATTAACACCTCCAAGTTGTAATGCTGTTGATGTATGTCCATAACTGGTGGCCAGTCCTAGAAAAAAAAAACCCATAACTTTCACTTTATCTGTTAGAATATTCCCTTCTGAATAAATATGATTTATGAACATTAATGTGTGTAATAAACAGTCTAAAAAATGCAAATATTTTCATGGAATTTAAAACAATGTCATAATCAGGATTACTTATCAATATTTTTTATGACAGCAAGCTCTTATACCACTGATTATTTAGGTATACCACTATCCATTTATTAAGGTACACGCTTTTCTGTTTATTTTTAGATATGCTTATTTAGGTATGCCACTATCTCTTTATTTAGGTATACATCTATCTGTTTATTCCAGTATACCACTGCATGTTTATTTCGGTATATCAATATCTGTTTATCTAGATATACCACTTTATGTTTATTTTGGTTTACCACAGTGAGCAAATTTCAGTATCATTTTTACCAAAATATACCAATTTGAGTTTATTTAGGTATACCACACTTTTACTACAGACATAAATGAGAAAACTAACTTAAACAAAAGTGATATGAAGCACAAAATTTAAGGTAAAGATAAATTAAAATAAACTTACTATGTTGAGCGTTTACCATTCTGTTAAAGTCCTACAATAAGGCAAAGAGAACATTCTAGAGCTATAGAAGAACAATGCACAGAAAAAAAACATAAACCTTTAACAATAGATTTTTCATCCTTTGAATTTGGTAAATAAGTTCTTTTTACAGGGATTTCAGCATGAAAAACTTTAAACTGACCAGCTGGTGTAGTCTGATCAAAATTGTAAAAATGTGTAGACTGGCCTGATTCTATGCTGGTGATATAGGTTTGTTTACATATTGTTGGTCCTCACTGGTCAAACCTTTTTTTGGGTTTGGTTTTACACCGCACCAACACAGTCTAGGTCATTATGTTGACTTTCTAGCTTTACTGGTGGAGGAAGACCTTAAGTGCCCCTCTGTATATTATTTCAGGAACAAACGGGCACCTGTGTAGAACCAACAACATTCCATAAGCTAGCTGGATAGATTTTTCACATATAGAATCCAACGACGCTTGCGTGGCTCAAGCCTACACCAGTTAGAGGAAAGTGGTTTGAAGTCCACAGCTTTAATCACTTAATACTGGTCTTATAGACAGGGCCTTGATAAATTTAGCACTCATTTTATGTATAATCTTTTCATCTGACATGTCACCTAGATAAATAAATCAATACAGTCTTCAAATTATAAGATTTGAAATCAAAATTTAAGTAAGGGGAATTATAAGATATGACCTCAAAATTTAAGTAGGGGATTTTAAGTCTAAACTTCATGCTTTAGGCACACTTAATTGTCAACTGATATAACCCTTTCTTTTTGACCACTAGGATTCATCTATTGAAACACAAAATTATTCCTTAGCCCAATGCACCCCAAATTGATTAGTCTTCGTACCCAGTATAGAGCTGGACCAGCCATCTGACATGGCTCTATACCATTGGCTGAATACTTTATGCAATTGGCTCTGACTAAATTTAAAGATTCCTCTTGATAATGGAAAGTTCCATAACTGAAAGCTGGACAAGTTCATTTTAAAATATTTAGAGGTAAAGGGTTAACACCTTCACCCATATACACCCGGTTGAAGTGAAGCAACAGAAAGCCAGTTTCTTGTTAAAGACAAAACAATGTCCTTGATATGACTTGAAAATATAACCTCCTAAAGGAAATACCCTACCACTGGACAACACTGCTCTCTTAATGAAAGTTAGTCAAACCAAATTTATGTATAAAATAGTCAAATTGAAAACTTAAAAGAAGACAAATATGGAAAATAAAAACAATTAATAAAATTTTGCATGTTCATGGAGGACAGTGGCAAGTGCAATCAATGGTCCACACAATCCATAAACTATTTATTTTTAATGAACTGGTCTTATCTTAATATTGTTCATATTTTAAGTGATATACTGACAACAGACTTCTTTTCACCTGATATTTCACACATGCTCATGATAAACCAATAAATACTTTATTCACTTACACCTGACATATCTTTGATAGCTTTCGAGAAAGTTGTACACCACTCCCGCTTCTTCGAGAAAAAATCATCAATATCCTGAAAAGATTTGAAAAGATAAAACAAATAGTCTTAAGAGATAAGGTGACTGGATTCTAAAATTACATATAGCTTAATCTATCTATTTCATTCCATTAAAATATATATGTGAAAACAAAAAACAATTTTAAAGAGGTAAAAAGAATTTCAGGGGAGTCAACTAGATTTTCAGGGGAGGAAATTGGAATTTCAGGGGAGTAACATAGAATTTCAGGGGAGTCAACTAGAATTTCAGGGTAGGGTTACTGGAATTTTAGGGGAGGTTACTATCTAGAAGGTAACTTATTCAGATACATACTCTGTGGTGTTCTTTTCTAGCTGTTTCTACAGCAGAAGACATTCGGCTGAAGAATCCTTGATTAACTTTTGTTTTCACAGGTGCCTGGAAAATAAAGTTTTCATGTAAGAAACATACCAGTTAACTATGGTCTGTAAATGAAATAAAAGAATAAATATGGTATAACTTGTCCATTATACCATGACAGAATAGAATCTTGAAAAGAGTGCATTTTTATAAAATCTTGTTATGCACATACATATATGTAAGTGTAGGACTGAAAAGAAAAGTCATGTAATGAAGTAACTACAGCATTCATGAATATTTGCCACCAATTACATGTATGTCAATAATATGTAACAGTGGTAAATCATGTTTGTGTCACATCATGATGTGGATTCAAATTCCAACATGGAAAAATCTATTCATCAGGAAAAGCTATTCTGCCATTAGGCCAGAGGTTCAACTCCATTAGAAGCTTATATTACAAACAATAATATATCTGAATATCAGGTCTTCTTAAAACAGCTAAAAAATTTAAAACAAAATCCCCCCCTTCCCCCAAAAAAAAAAAATGAATGAACTCCGAAATGACAAAAATATGTCTCAAGGGTTTTATACACATACATGTACTTTGAAAAACTGACCCTTTAAAAATTTAAATCTTTATAACAACTTACCTCTTGCTCACAGAGAAATTTTTCAAGACTTTTATCCTTCCCAAATGTTTCATGGTTAAGCATTAATCTTAAATATCTGAAAACAAAAACATACATTTAACATTTTGTTTAACTGTTATTTACTATGCAATCTTTTTTCACTTTACAATTATCCCCTGTCTCCACATATCAAATACATGTATGTGTTTTTCCCAAATTAAAAAAAAAAGCAAAAACTAATTGGTTGCATATTTAAATAAAAGTAAGTTGGTTCCAACACTCTGCAAATATTAAATCATTAAAACCCCTATTTGGATGCTTTGTTTAAAATTTGTTTAAAATTTCTCGACCAAGGACTGACTTGTAATCCAAAATTTCGGAATCAGCCTATCTGTCTCTGAAGGCTGATTCCGAAATTTTGGTTGTATATTTAAATAAAAATAAGTTGGTTCCAACACTCTACAAATATTAAATCATTAAAACCCCTATTTGGATGCTTTGTTTAAAATTTGTTTAAAATTTCTCGACCAAGGACTGACTTGTAATCCAAAATTTCGGAATCAGCCTTCAGAGACAGATGACCATTAGAATAATTGTCTGAGATCAACTTTCACGGACAATTTTCACGTCACAATAGGATAGAACCAGTGGCACCTGGAAAAGCAAATTCTATGCTTTCCTTATTATAAATATATAAAGCTGGCAGACCTTGTGGAGACCTGTCCTGTGAGGATATTCAGTCAGTAAAATGCCTGATGAATTTCTGTCTCTCTCTCTATACTTGGACACTAATTTCTAAAGGACTCTAGCTTGGAAACTATTTAACCACGGACTGGGCCACCATTATGATAATAGACTGTATGTAAAAAATTTGGCTAATTCCACCACTAACCAACACATTTCCCTGTGGTGTATATGTCACAGTAACAATTGATTAGTGTACTTTATTACATTTTACTGATTTGATTCATGAAAATTTTGGCCAAAGAGCCTTTGACTAGTGAAATTCTAATTCTACTGAGAGCCCAGAGTGTAAATGAATACAACTGAAAATCTGAATCATAATAACTCTTACTTTTCTAAATGTCTACAATCTCTGGAAAACTCATCTGGGATGACAATTCTAGAATCACTACCAAGCTGTTTCTTTGATTTTGACTCAGCTGATTTCGCATCAACTTCTGGCCGTTGTGGAAGAGGTGGGACCTATAGATAATTAGCAAAATATACAATATTTTGTAATGGAAGGTGGTTAGAGTGATAAGTCTGACATAATTCTAGCACAGACATTTTATCAATATATTAAATTCAATCAAGTACAATTACAAATTAAATTACCCCAGTCTCTAAATACAATGTAATCCCAAAAATCCAATTACTTTCACAACCCTATACCCATTAAAAAGACACAATTACTGGTATATATAGGTATGGGATTTTACAGTTCAAATTGCCACAACTATGCTTATAGAATACACATTTGATATCAACTTAAATGTAAAAGATTTAAGCTTGAAAAAAGAAAATGATAATCTGTAACAATGTACATGTATGAACCAAAGTGATAAACTGAACTTAAAACATTTTGACTTACCTTTTTAGGCAATTAATGAACAAGAATTTTTCGAAAGTTTTTTTTTTGAAAATGTATTAACTGATCTGAGTGGGAGCAATATCAAATACATTTGAGCCGTGCCACGACAAAACCAACATAATGGGTTTGCGACCAGCATGGATCCAGACCAGCCTGCGCATCCGCTCAGTCTGATCAGGATCCATGCTGTTCGCTATCAGTTTCTCTACTTGTTATAGGGTCTGTAAACGAACAGCATGGATCCTGATCAGACTACGCGGATGCGCAGGCTTGTCTGGATCCATGCTGGTCGCAAACCCATTATGTTGGTTTTGTCATGACCTGGCTCATTTGTATGCACCATCACTTACAATAAGACCATCAATGTTGTTTTGTGTTATGATGTTGTGATGTAACCATTCTATGTCTCCAAATACTCTCAAAATTTCACTCACTTCCACATCCTCGTCCCACTGTAATGATAAACTGCATCGAATTAAAAGAACTAAACGGAACAAATGGCAGATGATTTTTGAATTATAAAGAATTGTTCATTCTCAATAAAAGTTCTACATTCACCAATCTTGCCACACCCCTCACAGATACTATGTTAAGGGTTGACCACAAAACTGTTGCAAGTCCTTCTTTATTTTATAGAAGTTTCTGCAAATTTGCTATTAATCCTCCATGTCATGCTTTGTGCTGATCAGGAGTGCTGAGACAGATTATATTTTGAATAGACAAAGGAATGTACACACTAATGAAACAATTATAATGAGTGTTCCAGTATTTTACCATAAAACTATGATAAATTTATTAACGTTCTGTTAGCTAGCTGGATAGCTTCTTCACATGAAAGAATCAAAAGTCCCTGTTGGGTTTCGAACCCGCAGTGGTGAAGGGGAAGTGGTCTGAAGTCAACGACTTTAATCACTCGACCACGGACTCCCCTTTATAAAACAGCATTCAAGAATTTTTTTTATTTTATATATTTTTGAAAGTTTTTTTGTCACAATTCACTTAAACAGTATCAAACTTAATTGTTAGATGTTAACATGGATATTGTAGTGGTAAGGTCTATGCTATTGGAAACATGATGACATTATTTAATGCAGGTGATAGAGCTTTTCAAAAACTACAACTCAATTGTCTACAGTACACATTGATGCATGCATTAGGCTTAAATGAATGAATGAATCAAGATGAACAAGTATTCCAAGTTTCATGTTGATATGCCTTCTACTTAATAGGCAATTTCCATAACCGTCCGTGAACAAGCTCAATCAAACCAAGCCTGCAACATTTTGAATGTTGCCGAGTCAGGCTTTCTTTAGGGATTCTTATTTTTCTCTATTTTAACATAAACTGATTACTATTTGTTAATTTCTTCATGTTTAGCATTCTATTTAATAACATCAGCCTGGCACATTAACTCCTGTTGTAAATACAGTGTTTTCTGGGATATTATTAGTTATAAAGATTTTTGACAGGTTATTTGGCCCTATATAAATGGTTGTTTGGAAATATAACCCAAGCCACTAGGCGAGGGTTATATTGCAAACAACCGTTTACATATGACCATATAACCTGTCAGAAATATTTATAACAAATTTATAATACACTGCTAGCATCATTTTTAGTGAGAAAAGTGAGATTACTTCATAAATCGACAGCAGCCGTGTATATAAAGCTATATAAACGTCATGATTATCCAATGAAAAGCGACGTTACAAACCTGCAGTCTTATAAAAAGCATAATAAATACAATATATGAAAGAAGACTATGATATCTAATCAACGCATCATTGAAATTCAACAATATAAATGAAAGTATGCAGTATGACGAAAATACATGTCTTGAAAAGGCAGAGACTTAGAATATATGGTACAAATAATGTTACTCCAATATTAATACAATGCTATAGCCAGCTAGCCATTTAAATATCCACTGAATAAGCAAAGGGATAATTTCCCTTGATCAGCAATTTTTAGAAGCAAAGCGTGGAGAGTTGATGATTAGTAAATTTGTAAAAGTAGGCCTCACTTAATTCAATGGTACTATCTGCAAATGTCTATGTCAACATGATTGATCCAGCAGGTTGCCTAATAGAATAGTTCTCAAAAAAAAAATCCAACTAATATCGCCAGCTTCCCAATTAAATGTAATTTTTATGACGAATATAAATTGTTATCTTTAATAGGAATGCAAATTGTAATGTTTTAATGAAACATTCAACCATGAAACAAATATTTGCTTAAAATATTTCCTAATTTTCCTCAGAAATTGTCTTTTCTTTATATTACTTTTTTTCTTTTTTATCATGAGGCTGAATATTTAAGTATATAACCATATGCATGTTACCATTAACCTTGCTGTTTTATAATGTTTATGTCCAGTACATATGAGCCGCGTCACGACAAAACCAACGTAATGCGTTTGCGACCAGCATGGATCCAGACCTGAGCATGCGCATCCGCGCAGTCTGATCAGGATCCATGCTGTTCACTTAAAAACCCTATAACAAGTAGGGAAACTGATAGCGAACATGGATCCTGATCAGACTGCGCGGATGTGCAAGCTGGTCTGGATCCACGCTGGTCGCAAACCCATTATGTTGGTTTTGTCATGTCGCAGCTCATATGTACTGGACAAGTAAAACTTCTTCACTACTAACCTTGTACACCTTTATTGTAAACTGTAATACATCTCCATTTTTCACAGCATCAGGGACGGTAACTCTGTACAGAGGGTGAAATGGTACAGCAGAAAGTCTTGATGGCGAGGATTCTGGGGAACTTAGGTCAACATCATCATCAGGTGACTCCTTCCCATTGGATTCAGGATCATCCTTAAAAAAAATGAAAGAAGGAATACAAGTCATTTTTTCGTCAGACAATAGGTTTGTTCTGGTACAAGTAGGTTCTAGTGGACACAGATTGAAGGTTGACTGGTGGTTTTAAGGACACTTCACCCCCAACATTTTGCCCATCTTTTTGTGAAATTTGATTGAGACATTTAATCAACCACTTTTTCTTATAATTTAGTACATTGTGATCTTGAAATTGGCTAGCCACTGCTGTGGATAGAGTAGACGTATGGCATTTTTTCAATAACAAGTAAACGCAATGGCGAAGTTATTTGTTATTGGAATATTTTCTTTGCAAAAAAAAACATGAGGGGTGAAAACTCTTACTGATTTGAGGGGGAGGGGGGAGGTTAAGGTCCAGAGGGGTGATGTGTCTTCAAAATTTAAGGAGTTAATTGTCTGGGGAAAATGTTTCTTGATCAAAGGTCCGGGTACCCGTATCATCTTTTACAAACCGCCTGGCCTATAGTTTTGAAATAATTTGATACTCAATGGATAAGAGGGGGCGTTACCCAGTGCCACCCTTGTTATATATAAATAGCGAAGCATTTACTGTGACAGGAAATGATAATTTTTGGCATACACCATGTAATCAAAGGTTATAACACTTAGAGAAACAAAATTAACTTCTTGTAAATGTTGTGACACTACCATTTTCAATGTTTTTGGACAGTTTCTTAAGATATTTTCCTCAAAAACCAAACGCTCGCATCAGCTGACGGAAAGCGTCTTATAACATGGATCGAACACCACTAAATATATTTCGGACCACGGTCTTTTCGGACCAGACACTTCGGACCAGATTTTTTGGTCAATTCGGACCATCTCTTGGGGCATTTCGGACCATGATAAGGACAAAGAACTTTTTCTGACCAGCACATATTACAGTTGTTTTAATAATCCATAGAGGATATTCAAGTTTTGTCTATAAATACATGATTTATTTTCATCGAGTGGTATGAAAATAAATATTTCATGAGTGGCGGTAGCCAAAAATACGGAAAATGAAAATACGCATTTTATTTCATCAATATTTCTCAATATTTCATTTGTAAGTATATAATAAATTAAAATATTTTTTAATATAAAAGTATATATGAACTTCTATATACATATGTTAATAAATGTACTTTGGATATAAGTGTGCCGAAAATGATTATGAAATGCTATATTATTTAAAGTTATGAATGAAAAAAAATGAAATTGATTTACTTATTCAATGCATTTGTTTGATATCATATAAAATACGAACATATGTACTCAATTAAATTGCTGAATATTTGATTATAAAAATTATGCAAAAGATCACAAACATATATCTACTGTATTCATTTGAATAAATAACGAGTAAACCGTGACTTTAACAAGGTCTATTCAACAATTAAAACGCGTTGAAAATGCATATCGACCAAGATGTCGTTGTACTTTAACTTCAATCAGAACAAAATTTGATTAAATATAAATTCAGATAATTCAGTTTAATTCATTTATTCTCATTTTTGTTTAATGCATATTGTTATTTTTAAGTCCTAAATATATATATATTGTAAATGTATGTTCTTATTGAGACCAATATGTTGAAAATAACAGGTCTTTTTTGTCATGCACACTATAGTGTATACCTTATCCGAAGAGAATGTTGCACCCTTGTTTAATTACATAAAATGACTAACTATATGTAATGACTATAAGAATACATTTGATACTTGTATTTGTGATGCATGTAGCTCTGACTTGTCGCTATATTTGTATTATTATAATTATGTTTTCTTGCCGTATGTTTTCTTGGGTATAAAACCTTCTTGATGAGTAATAAATGAACTTGTCATTACTTATTTTTATTGTTTATATTCTTCATTTTGAGAAGTCATAATATGTAGAAGTTATAGGTTATACAGAAAACAAATGCACCAAATGGGATGCATACATATACATGTGAACTCCCCCACTTTTAGCGGGAGACTCCCTCTTTCTGCAGTCATATTTTCAAAGATTTTTTCGTAAAATAAGGGGTATTTTCACAAATTAAAGAAAACCCTTTTTTTTGATGTCAGAACTTCGATCCTTCTTTGTTTATTGCAGATTCTAAAATCTCCTTTATTTGAAGAAAAATCTCCCACTTTATCATCAAAAAAGTTCACATGTATGGGGATGCATGTTTAAAACCTCTTAGAGTATTTCATATACATTATAACGTTCGGAGTTACTCTCCTAAACGTCCTTTATGTACAGTTCGTGGTCAGAATTGTCCAAGGTATGGTCCGAAATGCACAACGCACGGTCCAAAATGTCCAAATATCTGGTCCGAAATATGTTCCGAAGTTTCTCAAAATTCTGGTCCGAAATGTCCCTGATTCGAAATGTCCCATTACCTAAATGTTTTCCATGTGGACAAATAGCATTAAATGTTTTCAAATGCAAACACAATTTAATTATAATTTTGTTACCTTAAAAAGCATTGTCAAGTTTGTTATATTTGTTAAATTCAGTAACCCATTTGATACAAACAAGTTCTATCTAATAAGACGATTTTTGAAAGAGAAAAAGTAAAACTTTTGAAAAAAAGAGAAAAAAAGAAAGAAATTCTCTTTTTTTCAGAGCGAAGAAACATAAGTATAATGCGAATTGTCGTTTCTGTTTTTAGCGACATTGAGGGTGCAACATCTCTCACGCCCCTAACTTTAGACGGCATTCAATCCTAAGCACAAACGAATTCCGTAGGATAAAACATTTTTGCAACTAGTACAGGTGCAAGCATCTCGTTTTATAAACTTCAGTTTATTCAGGTATGTATCATTAAAACACGATGTCGACCGTAACTACCACCCAGATAAAACATAGCCTAATCTGTGATGACAACGTTTTTTTCATTTTCCTCAGTTAAAGCCATGATCAAGCACGTCGTTTTCACTAAACCTATGAACACGTCACTTTTTTCCAGAGTTTGGCTTGTAGAATTTTTGCTATTTCTCTGTTGACAGTGCCTAGACCACACATTAGCTGCCAGTGATCTCTGGTGGGAAGATTCCCCAACGTAATCATATTCCGGATTTTATGTACGACGTCAGCAGTAGCTGATGTGTGACGTTTGCTGAAAGAACCACTTGTACCTGTTTTGTGTATGTTATTTCGAATAGCACACTACTTTTACCATGTTGAATGCGATGCACAGTAACACCAGAAACATTATGTCCCGCCTGTTTTACTTGATTTACAATGTTTCTGTAGGACATTTTTTTTTGGCTTCAAAAGTTCTAAAATAATGCCCGCAACAAAATCATTTATTTTTGGTCTAACCATGCAGGGTCTTTCAAATAGATTGTTTGAAAGACCCCGGTCTAACCATATTGAATTTGCATAATTATGTGTATATAATGAAAAGCAACATTCCAAACATGCAGTATTATGATACCATTTTGTATGCCATAAAAGTAATATGGGACAGAATGTTTAAAATACCTATCACGTTAGGGATCCTACACTTCTGATAAAAACTTCTCTTCATCTGAATGATGTCATTCCTGTCTGTTGGAAACCTGGAAAAAAAAAACACACAAAAAAGAAGAAAAAAGCAACATTTATTCAGTATTCATATGGAAGCTTAACTCTTGTGCTGATGAACAGCACAAACTTTTAAATGAAATAAGTTGTGATAAAATAGGTGGATTGTCTGTTGAAATCCCACTAAGGAATATCCTTTTATTATACAGACAAAAATATTTGACAGGTTATATGTTATTAGCTATTACGATTGTGACAGGTTATATGACTCTATATAAACAGTTGCTTGAATAAAAAACCCAAGCCGCAAGGGTTATATTTTAATCAATTGTATATATTTGACCATTCAACATGCAAAGAATTTAAAAATCGTATGACCGTTGATAAGACGGCGCCCGGTTGTTTATCATAAAAGACAAACGACTTAAGCGTACATGCCGTGTCTTGCTGGTCATTCGATCCTCATTCGGGTCGAAATCTTTCATGTGAGGAAGCCATCCAGCTGGCTTACGGAAGGTCGGTGGTTTTATCCAGGTGCCCGCTCGTGCCTGAAATAATACTGAAGGGGCACCTGGGGTCTTCCTCCACCAGTAAAGCTGGAAAAAAATCGACGAAAAAAATCTCGGCGGGACGCTCTAGGATGGCCCGACTTGAGTGTACGGTCGCCCATATGGGCTTTCCGGCGGCGACCTTAAATAAACGCATTAAAAAAATTGCTGGTCATCAAATTTCATCAAAATATTATGCCTGTACTCAGTGTGACTAATTTTCGTTAAAATCACTGAAAATAGTAGTTTATAATTTATGCAAAAACTAGTTCTTCATATATTTTGATACCTTTTATGATAAATTCGGAAAACAAGTAGTTCAAATTGCATTGTATGGACTTGCAAATCAATACATGTCTGTCTCATTATCGATTGAGAGATAAAACTGTTAAACTGTATTGAAAACTTAGTGCATGCATTATGCTTCTATATCATAAGTAAACATAGATAAGGCTGTTTATGAATTATAGTATAGTGTATATAAATTTGTATAGTACAATTAATTTCTTTCAGTTACTTTGTGATAATTCATGATAAATCCATTGAACATAGTATAAGTACTAGTTTTATTTCCGTTTTATCACATTATTAAATTTGTGTGTTGCTTGCTATGTGCAATTTCCAATAAGGGTTAGGAATTGCTATTGGAAGAAATCGCAAAAAAAAAATAATAATCGCTTAATGTACTATAATTATAAATGTAACATAGCAATTACGATACACTTGCCAAACAATAATAAGAATAAAATAAATAATGAGTTTGTTTTCGAGAGAGAATGGACTGCAGGAAACAGTTTTACAGGCAACACTGAACAATAACGCGTATTTTTGCAGAAGTTTTTGGTCCTGATATCAGTTAAATCAGATAATGAACGACAATCACGTAAAAGAGATGATTTGATTTTATTGGATATTAAAGAAAATGCTACTTAAATTGTGACAAAATGTATATTTTCGGATGCGAAATGTAATTCGTATTGAAAATTTATTTTCGATATCTAAATTTTGCCCTTAACTTGGATTGAATCCCGCCTGAGGTTCATTTAAGTGAGGAAGCTTTCCAACCGTTTATGCCTGAAATAATGTATCTTAGGACTTTCACCGACAGCAAAAACTGGAAAGTCACCATATGCCCTTTACAACCTCAATGTGGCTTAAAGTCTGATACATCAATCAACCAATCAAATCAAATCAATCAAGTCAACCAAGTCAATCAATCAATCAATCAATCAATCAATCAATATTGTTAAACTGGATTTCAGTTCCCAGCATTTAATATCAGTCGTCAAATTAAATAGGTAAAGAAATAGTGTTCGTCTTTTAAAAATCATTCATGGTGAATTCTTACCCAAACCTTTATGAGTAATTTTTTGTTTCTGCCTGTTTAAAAGAAATCAGAAAAACAATACAAGTAAATAAACCCCGTCATGTACGACGGAATCAGCGTCAGTGAACAACCTAGCTTTGTATATCATCCCTCGTGTTCCATAATTAAACATATTTTCATTTTTAAATTTAAATCAAACTATTTACTTCCGTTTTATACACTGTTACAAATATATAGTTTTAAGAAATATGAGACTTCTAAAACCTATTTATATACTTTATATATCTGTATGACAAAATATTACTAAAAGTCATTTTATAACCCTTAAAAGTTTGTCCTAAGGTTATACGCAAACTTGTGAGGATTTATTTTGGCTAATTGTAAGAAGCGATAAAACCATATCGAAACAATATGCATGTATAGCATTCAGTGTAGGTTAACAAAGATAAGGTTATAGAGTTATATATGTTATCTTAGAGTCAATAAATTTCCACCATAAAGTTTAATTTCTTTATGTAAGCTACTTTGTGTTAGGTCCTAGTTAAGTTTTATTTCCATACTGTTAAAGCACATCATGTTGTTATTGATTCATGACAAAACTGAGTTAGACATAGAGAATAGAAATAACTATCAACTATGTTCATCTTACGTTTTTTTTTGACGGTACATTGTTAAATTATGAGGTTATTATACATTGCAAAACTGAATTCTGTTGGACAGGTACATGGCTGTCAAATGTATGTTGTAGCAGGCACAGGCCAAGTTTGATATAGGTTTTGCCACTGTGCACTAGTCCATTAGAATGAATATTGTTATCAACAATGTATAGAAACCTCTTTATTTCACACCATGATATTTTGACATTTTGTCAGAACTTCGTTCTTCAAGTATAAAAGGATTTGATATGCATTTTTAGACATGAAAACAAGGCTAGATGGAGTACGATATGCATTTTATACCGATATTTTGGACATTGAAAATGAAAACGAGACTACATAGGTTGATAAAAATAAGCCTGACTTGAAACGAGACCAAAATGATAGGATTAGATGTGTTGATGATTGCTATTGATACAGTACGTGGTTCAAATGCTGAAGGCCCTTTACTTATAAATTTAATTTATAAAGTGTAGAATATATATCTATACTTTTGGTTGAGTTTAAAGTCGCACCAACATAGTAGAGGTCATATGGCGACTTTGCATCATTTAAGGCAAGGTAGGGTACTTATGAAAGTGTTTTAAAAGATTACGTACATTGTTATAATTTGTGTCCTCGCCCAAATGATATGTTTCCAAAACTCGTAAGGAAAATATACATAACTAGACGGGAAGTTAAGTGTCCTCTCGAAATGGAAAAATGTGTGGTTGAAAAAATTAATCATTATCAAATTAAACAAACCAACATAGATAGCTACATTTGGTTTAAAGGAGCTACACTAAGATTACAAAACCTAGAAACATATAGTTTGAAACATTTTAACAAAAATCAAGTGAAGGACTTAAAATTGGAAAATGTGCAAAGGATAATAAGAAAGGTACTCAGAATTAAATTGAAAATTGAAAGGATGTGGGATTTTCAGTCCGATTTGATTAAAGAGCATTTTCAAAAGCTTTCATTTTTGGGTCATTTCGCACATTAAAAATTCTAAGTCCGAAAAAAGGGTGAGAGAATGCTCTGAAAATTTGCACACAAGTTATTGGTTTAGACTTAAATTAAATCTCAGAAAGATATTACTAGCTCGTTATACAAAAAATCGTCAGTGGAGTGGGGCTTTAATAGAGACCTATAACTTATTATACAATAAGTTGAGCTTCTTTTTTTAACATCAGATAATTCGTAACTAGAAAAATGCTTTCAGTGTAATTCGTTATCTTTTTCATTTCAGATTTTAGTTTAACCATGTTGCGGTCAGTATGTTTCAAGAACTTTGTGAAATTTAAAGAGTATCAAGTGATGGATTTTTTTCGGGGAAAGGACCTTTCATATTTATAGGTGAAAATTGTACAGGTAAAAGCTCAGTTTTTGAAGGCATTAGACGGTGTTTAAAGTTAGAGTACAGTACATCAATTTCTTCAGTTTTTGATGAAAACTTTCCGTCTTATTTCATTTGCAATTTTGAAACAGTATTGTCAGGAAGTAATGAAAATATTATTTCTGGGATTGTAAGACTTCCATTGACAAATCGATGCAAGAACGAAAGTGATGAAATTATGCTCACAGTGCAAAGCTCTGACGAAAAGTTGGAAAATGAAGATGTCCAAGATGATCAAAAAAGAAAACAAACTGAACCTGATTTAAGTACTGACATGGAATCAACTAGTCAGCAATTAAAACGACAAAGAACTTCAAGTGGAGATAATCCTCTAAATATTCCAGGACCCGCAGCAAAGAGAGATGTTGAGCTGCAAAAGACATCATTTGGGGAAGATGTGAAGGGAAGAAATGATTTAGAAAGTGCAAATTACTATAAATTTGCCATGAAGTGTTCCGATGAACAGTCAATATTTATCAACTCAGTTGAAGAATCCGAAGATAAGAAGAGACTAGAAGTTTTACAATGTTATATTGAACAGGACACTGACAGTCTAAAAAAGCTTTTCGTCGACTCGATTTTAAAACAAAAGTCGGACAGCAAAGATGTAGACAAGTACATATACACAGAATTTAGAAGTATGGAAGATCGACCAGTAGAAAGTATCAATGAATTAGAGTCAATATTGAATATTTTAACGGAAGAAATTGTGTTTACATTCCCTTTACGTTCAATTGGGCCTTTACAATGGTCTAAAAGTAAACGCATCGCTGGCGAATTTCGAGACGACAATTACAGAGAAGCAGAGACTAGATGTGAAATTATGAAATATTTCTTAGAAGACAAAGGCGAAATTTTCAACAAGGAAAAAGAGGAACACATTTTTAAACAATTAACTCAGATTAAAGATTACGACTTTAAACTGGGCAAGGATGGCAAGATCGATTTACCAAAAGGTAAATTTGCTCTTCTTAAAACGCCAGAAGGAATCTTAGAGGCGAAGACATTTTCTATCCTGTTATCAAGCAAGCAATACAAGACTATTTTGCTTGAGGAGCCTGACCGAGGAATGCATCCACAGCTCGTGGCCAGAATGATACAGATAATGAATCAAGAAAAGGGCAACAAACGTGTTATACTTACTACACACCAGAAAGAGTTTATATCACCTTGGACTGTTTCAGACACATTCATCTTTAGACGTTCTGAAACAAAGCATCGTATCATATCTGGCAAGCAGCTTTTAGGTGAAAAAAAGGATGCCAGTATGAAGGATATGAGATTAGCAACATCACAGCATATATCGGATATTTTCTTTGCAAGGAAAGTTTTATTTTATGAAGGTGAATCGGAGAAACTTTTTCTCGGAGAACTTAAACGTCAGATTCTGACTAGTGAATGTAGTATCACTTCAAAGTTGTTCAATGGAGATGAAGAAGAATGCAAAAAGTTGAAGAGCTGTATGATGGAATATACTTTTATCAAATTGAATGGTGAAGGTCTAAGTGAATTTTATCATGCAATATCTGACAAGCTTCAGTTAAATCATCTGTTCCTTTTGGACAAGGATAAAAGTGAACAAGTGAAACATGGACAAATCTTTTATTGGAAAGATGGCGACCTTGAGAAAATGGTGATTGAAATGTGTAAAGCCGACGATAAACTTGCAAAAGATCTTGTTCAACAGAATGTGATTACTTTTGATAGTACTAAGCCTAAGGGAACTTTTGACATCAAAAAACGCAAGGGCAAGGGCAAACTTTTCCTTGATGAACGTATTACATGTAGTAATATTACAATGAGCGTTAGACTTTTACTCGAACACTGCAAGCCAAATGACGACCTTGCTGCATTTATCAAAATGTAAATGTAGTTACCTTTCTCAATTGGACTGTTCATAAGCCTATAAAATGTGATTCCTGACCAAAAAATGAAACCAAAAAGTAGAAGATTAACCTTGTAGAATTGAATGGTTTAAAAAAGATAACGAAAGGTGCAACCATTCTTAAGCATAACGAATAGATTGAATAAATCAAATTGAGCTTGGAACAAATTGTTGCAGTGTTATACTGCACTATTCGTACACGTACACACCAGAAAATAACCTTGTAGAATTGAATGGTTTAAAAAAGATAACGAAAGGTGCAACCATTCTTAAGCATAACGAATAGATTGAATAAATCAAATTGAGCTTGGAACAAATTGTTGCAGTGTTATACTGCACTATTCGTACACGTACACACCAGAAATAGTTTATTTAAAAGTATTAGCCGATCTCTAAAGTATTCTGTTTTGAGTATATTTACCATTGTTATTTCTGTCTTGGTTTAAACATATGTATTTTAGCGCGATTGTGAAACAAGTTCTTGCAACTTATACCAATCACTTTCCAATCCGCTTCCTGGATCCAACCAAACTGGTGTCATATGAAGAAACATGGTCGTGCCCGAATAGGACTCGAACCCATGATCTCTGGGTAGAAAGGCAGACACATTAACCACTAGGCCACCGCTCCCCTTATTTTTGTCTTTATTCCGGCTGTCTAAAGACTCCATGTAGATTCAATCAAAGATGTTATATTTCCTGTCCCTGAAGATCGTTTTATCACGACATTAATTCTTGTTGTATTTGTGATATTTACGTTACATTAATTTATTGTTTTTCTACTTTATTGGACTGTGACAGCTAAAATTAAACCAAAAATGTTTGGTTAAAGTAAACAAATCAAACAGAATGATAGACTGGCTAACTACCTTTCTGTATTTGCTCCTTAATTGTAAAAAGCATAAAAACCAATGAATAAATACATGTAAATACAAAATAAATAAATAAATAAAGGGAAGATAATTTAAAAACGAAATAGATCATTATATACGCATAAAATGTTTCTTTTATCATATTTTTCAGAACATGCAAAGTTTTAAATGAATGCTTTTGACAAGTTTTCAACCAGCCATTGTCTATTATAAAAATTATATTAGTAACATATGCAAGTGATGTATTGTTACTGATAAAAAGATCTGATATTCATAACCTATTTAAAATAATTACTTACTAGCTGCACTGTATCATCATCAATTTTTTTTTGAGTATTGGTCCAAAATTACTTAATCGGTGAGGTCGAGAGGTTGACTCTTCGGAATAGTTATCTTAAAGATAACTGGCTGCGTGGGTTCAATCCACGTCAGCAGGTTGTTTCCTTGAGCAAGAAACTTTAAACTTATTGCATAGTACTGGTTAGTTCCAGGAACGGATTTGAAAGTGTTTCTATAAGCTGATAGCTTCCGAAACAAATCGAACTAAAATAAATTCTGCAATCCGAACGTCCTCGGCTGTTATCTATAATAACCTCGGAAATAATACGGAGTGAACGTGGTTTCAGGAGAGAGTGTAATAACGAATGTACATAATTGACATCCAAAAAAAAAGTTAGTCTGTTTCGGTACAATTATGATTGAAAATATGTCTGACAACCATTTTTAGTTTAAATATGCCAAGTGATGTACAATTTAAAACAAATCCGACTAATTGTCAACAGGTTGACATTTTGTACTTTCGCTTTCTACAACCATTATAATACATATACACATAATGTATTTGTTTGCTTCTGTATCTATAAATTCACTTATTTAGGTGGGCAATTACTTAATATATTGGAAATAAACTTGTCAACATCTCCCAGCATTAAATTATTATTTGTTTACATGTCTAGTTTCTTAGCGTAGGTTAGACCGAAATACCGTATCCGTTCTGTGTAATTCATACTATATTGAAAGGGCCGAAAAGTTGCGATTGCAAGTTCTGTATAAACTAAGTTAAATCAAAAGTAATGGATATATTTGCTTGTAACATAGAATAGTATATACAATAGAATATTTTGTATAGAATGTTTATAACATTATAATAATTTTTTTCCGCAATTTTACAATATGACCTGGCATACAAAAATGCATGAATCTTCGAATATCTTAATACTAGGAAAAGCGCATTCTCGTGTGTTACATAAATTATACATACATTTAGGCACAGCTATTAAGACCACACAATTATCACTTTAGTTCATCAGTTTCTGTCAAAAGCTTCGAATTTTGTCTTCAAATCTTAAAAAGTTAAAAAGACTGCACAGTTTGTTTAATTTGCTGGATTTTAAGTCAGACAGACTTTGTAAAGACAATTAATATGGCAACCTTCCAGCTTAATTTGTGGAGAAATGTATAATTCGTTTTTTATTTTGTACCATTACAAATTATGATATTTAACATGAAAAGATAAATAAATCTTCGTCGCAGCTGAATAGCAAAATCTTATCTAAAGAAAGGGCAAAAAGCAGGTATTGACAGGAATTAAACAAGCACTATAAATACGTGTCCTTCAATCTTATCTCTTCATTTATTTGATAACACTGTTTATTTAGTTATATTTCTACATTGACTTAAGAGCTGTTCAAATAGGTAAATATATAAAAATATTGTACCTTGATCCGTTTTGCTTGTGAAGTGAAGTGTACTAAAGTAAACAAAGACTTTATGGTAACTCATTGAACAGAGTAAAATTTATTGAACATTTTAATACCGATTTTTTTTTGTATGTGTGTGCGTATTATTTTAGGAGAGTGCATTGTTATTAATGGCGTACTGAAAGATAGTCTTGATTAATCCAGAACGATAAGTATAAGTATACAAGCTCTATTAATAATTTACTATGATAGCTTCATAAATGCTATGTACATGTTTTGCTATCAGTTGATACATGAAATTCAATATGATACAAGGTAAATAAGCAAAATAAAAACTTAAAACAAGATCTAACATAAATATTCTGATTTGGTATTACTGAATATTACTTTTGTACTTTAATTGACTTAGCCTCCTGAATGTTTATTAGAATCTACCTGGAATATTGGCTAAAGTGTAGTGTGTTTCCAAGGTAACAACGAATCGATTATATCAGATATTTATCAGAACATTATGGATTTGGTATGCGCCGTGGAAAACATCTATAAACCTTTCGTACAAGCGCTTTGGGTAAAAACCAATATTGCCTTGCATTTGGCGTACCATTATACTGAAACAAATGCTAAAATACATTCAAGGCAGTGCTGCTCTTTTATTATTCAAAACACATCGGGATTTTAGATTCGTAAGTATTACTCATCAATTTATTCATATTGATTTAGATTTGTTTATTGAATATCGGATTTGCATTTAATTCAATATTGTAGGTAATGTAAGATATTTTAAAGCTGCTTTATATTGACAGGTTTGTTTTACAAGTAGATTAATGAATTTTAATTGACGTGACGCATTCAATATCGATTCTATTGTTGTCATCATATTTAAGATCATATTCCAACGTTAACCCGTTTTAGACCAGCGGCAAGTCATGAACTGCTTACTATGGTTTACAGTATAATACAAGTAAAATGGTTTCCTGCGGGGAACATTTTTAATGATATAAAGATATTTCATTTAACTATTTTCAACATTGTTTGGAGGATTAATAAACGTTTGTACCAGGAATAAAGTTGACAATAATCGATCAATACAGAAGAAGGTCTTTGGAAACTGGTGACCGTTGAAGACCTGAGACCGGAGAAGGTCGAACATAAAACAATTATGTCTTTTTAAGAAAATGATTAAATACCATTTTCTGAATAATTCCGAGCAAAAAAATAAAGTAAACACACAAGTTTACGCAGAAAATATCTCTATTTAGTATGGCAGATGCCACTACGAATATTTTAATTTTGTAGATTTTCAGTATAAACAATTTATTGTTTGTAACATTTGAGATAGATATTAAAGAAACATTGATAATTTTCAAACACATCATTCAAGTTTTTCCGCTTTAAACGGTAAAATAATTATAGAAAATTTGAAATATCACGTAATAGTTTTTTGTTGTTGTTAATTAGGTGTTCTCTAGAGGTAAATCCGTAACGTACCGGCAAACGGTATTTAGCTAGGTTTTCGAAAAGGTCAATTAACCAATCATGTACGTTTACAGATCACATGCTCCTCCATGTACCGAAAACAGGTCACGCGCTCCTCCATGCTCAAAAGTTAAACGCGTACCAAATACCTGTGGTCTCCAGACCGCAGGGAATAATCGACTGTGCATTCATATCTATGAGGGAAAGAATATGAAATATTTCTAAAAATACTTGGGAAAGATTAGGCTAAAGCTCAAAGGTAATTGCATTTCATTAATGTAATAAAAAGATTTGATGGTACTTGAACAATTAAGCTTAAACAGGAAAATTTATCAAAGAAATTTAATAAAGTTCCGTCTTTTTTATAGTTGTCGTAACATTATTTATTTTCCGGTGTTTTCACGGAAACTTTGTCTTAAAGTTTCTCTTAATATTGTCTGAATATTGTCTAAATTTGATAAAAAAAAAAAAAAACAAAAACAAACAAACAAACTAGATTTAGTATCGAATCATCACATTAAAATTGTTTTACTAAGACAATACACAGTAATACTTCAATATACGTCATTCGTAAAATAAATGAATGTGCAAGTAAGTAAACTATGCCTCCGAGATGCTGTATTGGATCAAAATAAAAAACTCTATAAAATATGCACCGATATTCATAACCGAAGTTATTATAACTGTTTCACGGATAAAAGACATACATGTATATATTAACATACACTTTTTATCTTTATGGCACAGTATTCTTAATCTTCAAAGAGGACAAATCTTTGTTAAATTACATTTAGATAATTGATTTGATATATATTAGATTCTCGTAACGGGGAATAAGTGTCACTGAATGTGACATAGCTTGTCAGTAGTATAGCAAATCTTAAACAAATCGGTATTTTGACTTTCGTAGATAATAACTACTGTACTTATCGCCATATAGTAAAAGAAGTTAAAGGTGGCACAGGGTCAATAAGTACTTTTCCTGAAAGGTTTTCAATATAAAAAGTATTTGATAAGTGGTATTTATATATCATTTTTGGCTTAATAGGCCTTTAAAAGCTTGGCCTCCCTAGAACTAAGACACTCGTTCCACCAGACCCATCATAGTCAGGACAAATCACTTATCACTTATTTTAAGTATATAATTCTTACCAGGCTTTGACGCCACATGTTTCAATATACATTTTAAATTTTGTGTAAATCTTGACTTTATCTTGACAGTAAATTGTTTGTATTCTAAACGTTCTTCGTGTGTTTCTCTTTGTGATTTGCCGTGAGCAATGATAAAACAATAGATTCTATTGCTAAGTATAGAAGAAATCCGATAGAGTAACAAAATATACATTCCGTACATTATATTTTAAATAGGAAACTTCTTTTACACGGATTATATTCAAAAATTCAAAATGTGTCTCCTATATTTATATCAAATACAAAGATTGATCTATTTTGACTTCTTGACATATTCAGACTTCCTTTTTGATGTTGATCTTTTCCTAGAAGAAAAATTGCATAAAAATAGAAAATAAAATAGAATTCAAACAAAATTTACCTGTAATTATCAGTATTATTCATGTTAATCTATCTTGTCACTTCAGAACTTCAACTAAGTATGCTTCGGTCTGTCTGTTTTAAGAACTTCGTGAAGTTTAAAGAACATCAGAGGATGGACTTTTCAAGTGATGGGCCTTTTATCCTTATCGGGGAAAATGGTTCAGGCAAAAGTTCCGTTTTAGAAGGTATCAGGCGGTGTTTGGAATTGAACCTGAGTACATCATTTTCCTCAGTGTATAATCCAAATGAGATTTCTTATTTCATTTGCAATGTTGAAGCTGTTATTTCAAAAAATAAGAAAAATGTAATATTCGGTATCGTGTCTATACCTGGAGATACGGAGCAAAGTACAGAAATGCAAAGACGTAATACCGAAGAAATGATGGAAGCTGAACATTATTCAGACGAATCTGAAATAGAAGGAAAGCACATTGGACATAGGAAGATGAGTGTTGACGAAGACAAAAGAAGTCCAACTGGACGCAGAAAACTAAATGTTGAGGAAGAATTGGCAATCCAACAAGTAAAACGACAAAGAGTTCCAAGCATAGAAACGCGTAAGTCTGAAAACATGGCAGAAAAAATGAAGAGCAATGATTTTATTCCGTCTTTAGAATCTCAAAGACTTTTACCTAGAAAGAATGCAACAGGAAGTAGCAGATGTCGGTATTATAAGTTTGCCTCATTAAAAGATAATACAATATTGATTAATTTAATTGATCAATCAATAAATTCTAATGGGGAAGCAGACCTGCTCGCCGTTTCTGAAAGTTACATGCCATCCAACGATCATCAATTCAACAAAACTTTGTCAAAACAAAATCCCAACGAAAACGATATAGATACTTCCATCAAGTCGATATTTGGAAACCTTCACAATGTCCCAAAAACAGCTCCAGAAGAATTAGAAACATTATTGTGCTCATTAACAGAGCAGTTTGTATTTACATTTCCCCTGCGTTCAATTGGTCCTTTACAGTGGTCTAAAAGTAATCGTATCGATATACGGAAACGGGAGATAAATTACAAAGAAGCTGAACAGAGATGTGAAATAATAAAATATTTCTTAAAAAACGGCGAAGAGTTTGACAAGGACAAGGAACAAAAGTATTTCAGACAGTTACTATTGAAAGAGTCTGATGACTACAATTTCAAGTTAGACAATGATGACAAGATCCATTTATCAGAGGGTGAGTTTGCTTTGCTAAAAACACCAGAAGGAATTTTAGAAGCAAAGGCATTCTCTATCCTTATTTCAAGTAGGAAATTCAAGACCATATTGCTTGAGGAGCCAGACAGAGGAATGCACCCACAATTTATGCAAAGAATGATTCAAATAATGAAAGAAGAGAAAAACAACAAAAGAGTAATACTAACAACACACCAGAAAGGGTTTGTTACACCATGGACAGTACCTGACATATTCGTTTTTAGGCACAGCGGAAAAGAAAATCAAATAATATCCTGCAAGTCTATACTTGGGGACGAAAAAGATGTTAATATGAAGACAATGAGATTATTAACATCGCATCATGTGCCAGACATTTTATTTGCAAAGAAAGCTTTGTTTTATGAAGGTGACTCTGAACAACTTTTTCTCGAAGAACTTAAGAGTCAAATTCTGGCTGGGGAAAGTAGTATCACCTCAAAACTGTTAAATGCAGATAATGTTGTCGCAGCAAACAATCAGCTGAAGGAGTGTCTGATGGATTATACGTTAATTAAAATGAACAGTAAGGACAATCGTGAGTTTTATACAATAGTAGCTGACAATCTTAAGCTGGATTATTTAGTTGTTGTAGATCGGGATGCTGTTCCGGGTATACTTGGAAAAAATAAACCAAAAGACATTAGGATACATGAAAGGGAAGCAGCAAAGTCAAGATCACAGGCCGAATGGAAAGTTATCAGAAACTCACTAATGCAATCAAACCATATCATTTTTTGGTTAGATGGCAGCATTGAAGATATGGTAACAGTGATGTGTGATGGAAACAGTGATCTTAAAGCGTCCCTTATAAAGCAAAAAGTGATAGATAAACAAGACAAGACTTCCCATGACGGTGTTCGGCGTAGTCAAATTTATGGAAAAAAACTTTTTCTACATGACTGCATTGACATTGGGAATGTTATAGAGAGTGTAAGATCCATTTTGGCTCACTGCAACCCAGACAACGATCTTGCTGATTTTATTAATATTCTCGCGAAACAAACCCTATAAAAGAGTTTACTAATCATTCCTAGGTAGCTTGAAATATATAGATAGTATTTGCGATTTATTAAAATCACAGCATCAAAATGATATTGCTGTAAAGACAATGATTACATAACATATGAAAACATTTCTTCAGTCACAGCGACACTGATGTAAAATGTTGCACTTTTTCGTTTCTCTCATTGTTGTTATATTGTTATATTTTTTCTGGTTCGACGTGATGTTTCAAATACATTGAGGATTGAATACGCCGGTGCTAGGGATATGAGAGTTGTTGTATAATAACATTGTATGTTGTACTGTATATATGAACATTAATGATAGAATACAATTATAGTGAAATGAATAATACTTAAATCTTTTTTAAGATATTAGATAAATTGTTCATGTCAAGTTGTTTCCTCAATAAAGAAGGTTAGTGAAGAGATCACAATGATTCGAGTGTTTACAAAGCTTAAATGATTTTGAAAAACAATTTAAACTTTTTAATACAGTTTAAATAAAAGAAGTAATTCAATATTAACTAAGCTGATTAAAAAACAAAATTGCTGACAAAGAGTCCAGCTCTATGTTCGATGAATTATTTATCTTTCTATTACTAATATACATTGTATTTATTTCGTTCATGTTTTTATATTTTATGTTGATGTCTGAGTTATTAAAATATACACTGAGAAAATACAACGACAATTATTATAACTAATTTATATAGTAACGTTTTATTTTTAACTAGTATATCATGCATATTGATCAGTAGATTTCTATTCACTTCTCTCTTCCCTTGGTACGTGCACGTCTTTGAGAAGGCACAGGGCATTGGCAGAAGATTTGAAGAACTAGAGATTGCAGAATAAATAAAGACCAGAACATGTACCAAAGAGTCAGCTGCCAATGTCATCACTGAATCCGAGGGGAGTGACCCTACAAGCTAGGTAGGAACGAAAAGGAAGAGAGAGCCCCAAACAGGAGGTGTCGGCTTGAAAGGCAGACCCAGTGCTTGACACAGCGGTGTATATATGATCAGTCACTGCTATGTCTTACACTTTTGCAACCACCTTGGCATACGTTGCTAGTTTTGACCAACGGTCACGTGTTACTTCTTCTTGTAACACTTACCAACTTTTTAAATAGATCTACATACACAAATTAATTACTGATGAAATCTATATCATTATACCTATAATAACAACACAATTTCCTCGAAAATATCCGTTGTATAGAATACATACTCATATTATAAGTTGATAACAAACAGCATATTCTCATCTACTATGTACTTAGAGTTTTATAATAGTTTACACGAATATTATCTAATTAGAGACAACTATTAGGACCGATGACATAATACTAGTCTAATGAAGACCAAATAAAGCGTTCGGCTTGATTAATCAGCCGAAGATCTAAATGTCTATGCAGAACAAAACACCAAGTGAGAACAAATTTATCTCTTCCTTTGTGTTTACCAACGTACATTAATCCAAGGATTTCCTGTCTTAAGGCAAGATAACCTTTAAGAGAAATGTTACAAAATCACAATATCAAAGATATCACAGTAAATTGCATCAGACAACTAGTACAAAATGCATAAATACAAATATTTGAATTCTTTTGTTTACTAACACAGTGTCTTTGATTATTTTGAAAAATAATCGTTATTTTGTCAGTTAGTGTAAATTTCAAGTATGATTACATTTTCTACACAAGACATTTATCTTACTTTTAAGGTCAACAGTTTTGAGGCCGACAATTTACCTTTTAATTTAGTGTTTATTATCAATTTAAATAAGCCAAATACAAATAATATTAATACAAATAATTGATTCTTTAAAATCCTGATTTCCTATCGTGTACAGCAGTATCATATTAACAAGAACTCTAGGAAGGACAGCAACGCTCGACTATTCTTAGTGCTTGATAGTAAAAAAGCCTTGACAATGTAAAATTGTCTAAGTTAATAAAAAGGGCATTTTTTTCTTTAAATCTATGTTACAGTTATAGGCATTGAAGAGAGTCCTAGAATAATGCTCTCAAAGAAGAGTATAAAATTTCAACTTGTTTCAAAGACAGATGTCAATAGAATATGAAAATATCGGAGGTGGTATGCAAACTTAAACGTAAATTCTAAGTTGAAAACTGGCATTATTCTGCCAAATGCTTAATAGAGTTACCTCCTCCTGTCTTCAAGTTGGGGTCATGATGGTGAACATGTGTGCAAAGTTTCAAAGCCATATGTCAATGAACTTTGAAAATATGTGAGGTATTACAAAAACTTTAACGTAAATTCTCAGTTGAAAAAGAGCCATAATTCTGTCAAAATGCTTGATACAGTTACCTCCTTCTATCTACAGGTTGGGGTTATGATAGTGAATTTCAATGGACTTTGAAATATTTGAGGTATTACAAAAACTTTAGCATAAGTGGTTACGCCGACCCCGACGCTGACTTCAATAGCTTACTTATTTTTATCGAATAGACGAGCTAAAATGAGTGAGGGGTACAAAACACAAATATTTTGAAGGATGTTATAAAGTTCAAAAGATAATATTGCAACTCCATCACATATTATGTATTCACAAACAAAACGTCTCTCTATCTTTAACTACAATTTTAAATTTTAAATGTTCACTTAACATATGCACCCCTAATGCATTACCTCCACTTTGGTAAGTAAACAAATAGGCTAGAATTAATGTCAACTGCAATGAAAGTAAGGAGCGTGTGTTCAAACCCCAGCAGGGTAAACGTTTTGTTTTATTTCTTCTTTTTTTCTTTTATCATTATCTATGTGTCTGTCAGACTCGCTCTTTGAAAAGTAAATATTTAATTCTTTAATTATTTTAGCTATTCATTGGCAAAATGATGTCAATTTAATATGGTCTTATAAAAACAGAAGAAATATGGTCTTATAAAACAGAACAAATATGGTCTTATAAAAACAGAAGTAGACGGTAAAAGATTTTTTGTTTGACAAGATCAACCATTAAACTTTTAAGAAAATTTAGAGTGAACACATTATTATTGACTTTTAGTCCTGTTATAATGACTAACATAAAAAATTCAATGACAAACACCGAGTGATCATAAAAATACAAATATTAGCTGAGAAAATATAAAGATTACATGGCAGAACGAAGACAGAAAGATCAAAATAACCAACAAGGTAAAGTTATATCAGAAAAAAGTTATATCAGAAAAAGATAGAAAGAAATTTCAAGAAACCATACATGGAATTTAAGAGTTATTGTCACCATATAGAAAAAAAATAAAGAAAAGGAGAGACAAAAAACTAAGAAACAGCAAAATGCATTTATCAACATACAAAGGTAATTTTTGCGGAAAAAGAAATTACAAATGAAGCATTGAAACCGAGGCAGCAAAACAAATGTATTGCTGCAGGTGCCGCATTTAGAACAGAAAATGTTGGATGTTTTTTTCGATTCTTTGTGATTTCGAATGAAGAACCCTTAGTGTTCAACACGTTTGGTCACAGTTGAGGAATGATCGGCTGAAGACTCTGACAAAACTGTAAGTTCTTTCACCTGCATCGGAAACCTTGCTATTACTTGACAACATCGATCATGAGACAGTATTAAAAAAAACATATTCCGGACTAGAATCATTTATTTTAAATTTAGTTCCCTTTGTTGAAAAAGTATCCCTAATGCGCCAAGAAAAAAATCCATTTCTCCGGTATATAATCTTTCAAAACATTAAAAAATGAGGTGTAAAACAAACTTTCATTATGATACTTTATATTCAATTTATATAATAAATTATATTTTGTTAAATAATTGTAATTTTTAACCATTCATTGTGTCTTTTTTCAAATATTTTCAAATTAAACAAATCTTCTACAGCAGCAAAAATACCTCTCGCATGGTTCTTTTTAAAGAAGCAAACTTTTATTTAAATCTCTTATAAAGTAGGAATGCGAGTTTATTGATCAAGGGAAGTAACCGCTGCGAGAAGTGTAGGGTATCAGTAACAGTTATTCCCCTGGTCAATACAGGAAAGTGAATAGCAAGGTGCGAAGACGTTGATGTAGCAGACGTAAAATATTTACTGGCATGAGATAAGACGCCGTTGACTGTGTACATGAATTTAGGGTTAAATAGAAATGTTGAGTAGGACAAGAAAACAAGTCATAAATTAAAGTGCACAACTTTTATGACCAAATGCATACCTTATTTGAGTACATAGTAATGTATAACTATCGGTTTTAGGCACGGGAAGATATTAATATACCTATGGGTATACAGTAGATCATTTTATTTATACACACAATATGAAATATATTATCGTTCTAAACACAATGTTAAGAGAATATTTCTTTAAACCACGGCTAGCTACAAACATTCTTATGAATTTCAACAGTTGAGTATACCATTAGTAAATTGACCATTATCATTGGTCAAAAAGCCTGTGAGGAAGTCTCGATGGGCATGTCGGACTCATACAACATAGACCTATCAGCTGGAAATCATTGTCTTAATCTTTTGTATCGAACATACATATTATCTTGCCTTTCTCGCCGAAGCAGTAGGAATAGGCCTTGACTCGGCTAAGTTATGTTTGTGAAATCATTTTTATGACACATATGTGAGAGATTCTGTTTCTTCTAAGCGTTTCTCGACTACAAACAGACGTTTGATAAAATTTAAATTACCGTAAAAATAACCCTTATCTGATCAAAATTTAACGAATGATCAGTTCTCAAAGACTTTTTAATCAAAATTAAATTGTTGGCAGGATCAATTCTTAAAGTTGAAAAATGACCCTGGTTCAGTTTTCAATATTGAAAAAAAACCCATAGGGTATAATTTAAACGTGCTCAAAAATTTAATGTTACACCGGACAAGAATCCGTGTTTTGTTTACACATTCAAATTGTTTCACATACCATTTCCATGGACATACCTATTAATGGTTAATTATCAAAGCCTTTTAAAAAATAAACATAATTATAATTTTGAAGGGACCAACTGCTTCACAGGATAAGCAGCTGTGATATGTCAGTTTTGTATATTTTACAAGTTGTAGACAGGTTTTGGGGACAGATCTCTGAAATTTTCTTGTAGATAAGAAGTGAGTTAGGTAACAGATAATTAAATCTATAATTGATTTTTCATTTTTATTTTGAGACATTCCTTTCACTTATTCTTATTATGCAAATGGACGAGAGTGTATAAATTATTTAAAACCTTAATTCGTTGGTGTACGAACAAGGTGTTCGTTTTGCTACTTTTGTCTTGCAGGAAACGAAACATGAAGGCCAACTGCAAACTGAAGATGAAGCACATAGAGTGCAATCTGTTACAGTGCAATTTACTCTAACGCCAGAGAAATGTATACAAATGAAACGGAAGTCTTAAATATAAAACGCAGACAGCAAAATCATTTTATAAATGATCTTTATAACGTTTCGTCAACTTCTTAATCTTTGCTTTGTGATTACAGTTGCCCATAACTTAAATTGATGATTAGATGTTATTTTTCTTGGTTCATCACCTTTCCTGTAAGCATCCTAAAAAAAACAAGAGCTGGTGTTTTTGATTTGTTTTAGACTGAAAACCATAATGTACTGAAATCTACAGTCGTATAAACATTCCTAGAGAATAACGCGTGTGTACTTATTGTTTAAATAACAAACATGTGTCATTTACTGTGAATATCATGCTTTTTTCCATTGTTGTAAATATAACGAAGTAGGCCAATAATACTTATTAAAATACTATGAAGGGAGAAATAATTTAACTGATTTTTACCCATGAATGAATTCAAGCTGTAAAACAACGATATGTAATGTCTGTGTTTATATACACCAAATTATTTGTATATCGTATGATTATTATCGAAGGATGTAAAATGATTCTAGTCTCATGTTGCATTGTATATTATGGGCCGATGGCCTTCTTATGAAATAAATCCGATGGCCTTCTTATGAAATAAATATGTTGTAGTTGTTGTTATTTATCAACTGAACGACATGTCATATCAACCCTTTATCAACTTATATATTTATTGTTTCGCCCTTTATCTTTCAGAAGCTATGCAAATTGTAATATTTTTACATCGAACCATTTGTTGGGCATTGAATTTTATGCACATAGGATATTTTATGGCCGAGATGATCGGTTCATAACGCCCCTTGTGAAAACAAAGAATTCACTAACTTTTTCATATCAGCTTAATGTATGCCATTGTCATTGTTTTATTCCCGTTACCTCCATCTCCAATGCCTCTACAACAATGAACTCAAGTTAATCAACAATGCTTCATCTACGTATATTCTTTGATTGACCTACAAGAGTAATGCTTATATTTTGGTGAAATTGTCTATAAACGGCTATTACTTTGTTATGAATGGATGTATTGTATTATTGGAAATAAGAACACTAAAAACATTACTTTAAAGTAGGAAAAGCTGAGTTTTACCTAAAATTGACCTTAACCTTTAAGGTCAAATTATTTCTTTTTGCTAAAATGTGTCATATTTTGGTAACTTATTGATGTATTTGATACAGACTTGAACATAACAAGACATAAAATTGTCATGTTTTGCAACTACAGTATAACCTTGACCATTAAATGATTTTAATATTTATTGTCAAATTGTTGAATTGTGCTAATGTTGAACAACCTTGGCATCATTGGATGTTTCGTAAACTTTCTTTGGCATAGCTACCTTTTCGTTGATATATATAAGTTGGAATCTTATGATAAAATTGACCTTGACCTTACCATGACTTCGACATCTATGGTACATTTTTTTCTAAAACTAGCTATTACTTATTTTAGTAATAGAAAGATTTGATTGATGTTTGAACAAACCGACACTTACTATACACTTGCTATATTAATTAATTTTAGGAACGACCTTGACCTTCAAATGTCATAGACATTTAAGGCCATATTATTGAACTTGTTAAAATTGTCATAATTGTGTTACTTATAGACTGATTTTGATTGATGGTTTGACTAACAGCCACTTAGATTTAAAGTGTCAAGTGGGGCAATTCAAGATCATTGTGTAATTTATTAGAAAATAAAGTTATGTTATTTAAAATAAAAAGAAAGAATAAAACAGCAGCTTTGGTTTAACATGTTCTTATGTAAAGATTGTTAAAGAAACAATTATGTACACTATTGGGTGTCGTTTTGTCGTATTAACTATTGATTTTTCTAAATAGAATATATTATGCTAATCAATAGTCTTCTTACGTAATATGACATTGACTTTTTCTAAAACAAATATTGTGTTTATCTGAACAAGTTGTTTGGGTCATTTAATTTATAAAACATCAAGAATTAACTCAGATAATATTATGCAAGGCATAAATCATATTAAGAGTAAGTATTTTATTTTAATATTGTCTTCTTAATTTACGTTGGTGTTTTATCATTTTTGTTTTTATTTTGCTATTTTATGAAGTTTTTTAAGTTGTTCATTAAAACCGAAAGTTCGGTGTTTGGTATATACGTACTTATTGTTAACGAGTTTCTTTGTGGACATATTATTCGGTCGTAACATAACTTAGATAGTTCTTATCATCTCAAATAAAGAACAGCGTTAGTATCAAAGAATACAGTACAGCTCACTACAGCCGCGGTGATAGCTCTGCCTAATAGTTATTAAGTTCTTAACTCAAATAAAGCAGGGATATAGCCTTAAAGAATACAACAGAGTGATATTTCTAACATTTCTTATCTCAAATAAAGTACAGTGACAGTCTTATGTGATATAGTATATCCCAGACATCCCAGAGTGATTGCAATATCTTATTTCTCTTATCTTAAAAACGCAAGGATTTCAGTATTGCTCACTAAACTCACGATGACGGCTCTGACTAATAGTTCCGAACTCAAATAAACCATGGTGATAGTTTCAATGGATACAGTTAAGATCACTTAACCCGCGGTGACAGCTCTGTCTTAAGGTTCTTCTCTCAAATAAATCATGGCAATAGCCTCAAGGAATACAACAGAGCTCACTAAACCCACGGTAATAGCCCTATGTAATATCATTATCTTATTATTTCATTGAAGTTGTAATTGTCAATGACTCTCTTGATTGACCGACTGCCTTTAATTGATTGGTTAAAATGTCTTCAATTTACATAGGAATCTACAGATGCCTTGTTGAGTTATTGCCTTATTTATGTCCAAAGCACTATTCTTAGTATAGAAAAAGCAAGGATACCTTCCTTTGAGGTTCACCAATTCTACATATTTTAAGCATGCGGATCTTAGAAGTACCGTGATTTTAAGTTTATTGTCGTTAAATCTTTATTGATATGTACATGTTTATCTGGCTATTACCATTAGCAATGAGTTATGAAAATCATGTTTCTTCCATCAGTGCATTCACATTATATAATGATTAAAATTTGAATGCTTCACATGACCTAATCATGCTTCTGGAATCTTTAATTAAAGAAAGATGATAAAACGCATGTTGATGTATCTTAAATGTATAAAATTACAATCACTATAAATACATGTATAATAAATTGATAAAAATCCATCGTTGGTACTCAGTAACAAATAATCATTTGTTATGTAAAAATGCTCTAAATTTACAAATTTTGTTTCTGTTGTTTCAAGTGTTCAAGTGAAAAATTAGTTATCAATAGAGATTTAGTTTTAATGATAGTAAAAACCTGATATAACTTTTACATATTGAAAACCTTATAGCTTTAAGATTTAAATGCATTGTGATTTTTATTACCGAAATCAAATTTCAAATAACTTGTGTGAAACACATGTATATCAGTGTACATGTGACAGGTTTACAATGATCATAATTCTTTTTAAAGATAAAAATATAACAGGAAGAAGAATAACATGAGGCAATATTGGATTTAGTGGTAATCGATACCATTTTTTTGTTGTTTTTATATATTATGGTTCGTGACATTTTGACCTGCAAGTTTGATAAGGAAATTGTGATAGCAAATCATACCACACAGAGTTTTTTCCATTGGGATATTCGGTCTTTATAGAAAGATAAATCGAGTTTTTTTCAAATGCATGTACATTAAATTATTTTGATATATTTCTTCTTAAAGGTTTGCTTTTCGCACGAGGACAATGCAGATAATCTTAATTTAAAAGATACAAAACTATATATCTAAATAATGCATCATTTTATTACATAATTATATAGTCAATAGTTTATAAAGGCATTGAAAACTTTACTGTGTATGAATGACTTAATTTCTTAAGAAAACCAAACGAATAAGTTATATATGAATTAAATTCTACAAAAATATCAACATAGGCTTATGTATTCAATTTTAGTAGCTCCGTAAACGTCTTCAAATACAATTATTTATTATATATATCAAAATATTAAATTATGCTTTAATGTGATTTTTTTCATTTTCTTTATTTGCCTATAAACACTTTTAAGATTAACAATGATATGGTTTGTTTGTCTCAAGACCTTCAGTACAGTTCATCAATATCTACAGTTTAAGACTCAAACTAACCGTCATAATTCATTTGCAACTTTGAAACAGGTTTCCCTTAAAATATTAAAAAGTAATATCAGATTCGCAATTGTTTTTATTTCCCACGACAACCCCCAAAAGCAGTGTGATGTTGACATGACGGGAAAACAAAAATCCCAAATAGAGATCAGAAGTGGAGACATACCAGAAACAAAATAAAAGAAACGGAGAAAATCAAGTTTTGAAGAGAAAACACCGATTTCAAAACCAAAATGTGAAAGACATGAAAAGGAGCAAGGTGTAGAGCGACCCTCAACGAACACAGAAACATCGGCTCTATCTTGTAGTGGAGAAAATAAAAGTTCTAGAACATGCAAAACTTGTAAACCATTAGCCAAAGCAACAAATGTATAAGTTTTATTGGGCTTTTAGTGAAGTCAAAAAATATATGCATTTAGATACATGATACATGACTGGAATGAAGAACGTAAAATAAACTTAAACGAGAACTCTAACTGACTGTGAAAAATACTCCTGCAAACACTTTTAATTCCTAAATCAAAAATCACTATAGAAAGAGACAAAAGCTGTCTTTTCTTGTCATCTAATATAAAGCACAGATAGAAGCTGGTATGAGTTAAGTTGTCCAACTCAAATTGTTCTTTCTGCATTTTGTCGATATTTTTAGAAATTGTGTATATATGAATGTCTACATCTGTGCATCTGTGCTTTTCTGACTTGTATTGTTATGTGCTTGTTTTTTGTCAGCTTGACTTAATTTTTATCTTTTACAGATTATAAGATTAGTTTTGCTTCAGATTTTTCAATACTGGATCACATTAAGGCATTTCATTGCAAATTTGTAATAGCGAATTTTTTACTTTTGTCTTCCTCGGGACTGAATTGTCTTAATGTCCGTCTTCTGTCTTTATTTATCTGGCTCTTTTAAGTGATTTTTCTTGTTGCTCTGCCATCTTTTAAGGCATCGATAACTTTGGTAATGGTCATTAGGCTGCACTTTTTTGTACATATATAAAGGATCATGTACATGCTCTATTTAAATCGTCATATGTAACCATGACCATTGTTAGAATTTCACCTGGCGGGGGTTAATTTTATCAACCTTATCTTGTGATAAAGGAAAATATTGGGGCTAAGAGTGGGGTTTTGTACGCCTTAAGCCGTTTAAACTCCCCAGTGGTGTAACTACATCTGGCTGTTCCAAGGCGGTACCCCTCTGTCTGTGTTCTTTGACGTGTTTCACATGTCGTTTTGAATGTTTGCTTGCTTTGTGATGTCTACCTTATTTAATTGTCGTTAACGGTAACTATTTTCTCAACACCCCCATTATCCTATTTTATTACCCCCCACCCTTTCACACTTATAGCCATGGTCCCTTTAATTCCCATATGGACCCGTGGTAGATTATATTACTTCACACATAGAGTTTCTTTCGCCGCCCTTATGTCAACTCCCGGTTTGGGTTTAGGGCCTTCTTCGTGCACTGCCTTGGTAGATTGGGTATGTCAGGGGCTGCGTCCTGTGAACATTGCCTTTGACGTGTTGATATTTATTCTCGTCTTTTATATTCCTTAGTCGATGGTCATAAAAAGATTATCATGTAAAATCAGTTTATTTCATTTGCAGAAAAAAACAGCTTAACGTATTCTACCTATTATGTTAGGATTGTTAAAGATTAATATTACGTGTCGTTTTATGGTATTGATTCTTCTCAATGTAATTGATTAATTGATGCTTATCAATAGCCTTATTACATAATATAACACTGGATATTTCTATTACAAATAATAATGTTATTTGTGCAAAATGTTTTTGATCATTTGACTATAAAATATTAAGAGTTAAACTCAGAAATACAAACAAGGCATAAACCATACTGAGAGTAAGTATTTTAGTTTAATATTTTCTTATCTTATTTACATTTATCTAGTGTTTTATTCTTAATATTTATTGAATGTGAATAAGATGTTCAGAAAAAAGCGAAAGTTCAGATTAGGTAAAGACTTATTGTTATCGACTCTCTTTGTGAACTTTGGCCAAGTCATTTGAATTTATCGGTTAAAATTGCTTTAGATTTTAGTGCTGTTTAAACAGCCTTCTATTAAAAGTTAAACAAATGACTTCCGTTGATTCTGTTGATTAACTCATATTAAATGAATAATAATCAAAAGTTATGTATTGCATCGTTAAATTAACAGATTGCTAACTAAGAAAAATATAACAGCATAAATCCTGACAAGACTTTAACCTATATTATTCGGTCGCCTAATAGCCTATGTACTTGGTAAGGTCCGTTCGTTATGATAAAAAGGTATATCGGTGTATTTCAAAAAGGAAATGATTAACACTGAAGTTCACTTAATATGTGTTAGTGAGTGATCCACCTTCATACCTTTGAATTACTTGTATCATGTACATAATGGATTTGTAAATAGGAATATACAGATGCATTGTTGTTTCATTGTGCTTTGTAATCTTAGATATAAAGGTTTTGAAAAGCAAAATTTCTTGGTACAGAAAAGAGCTTAGTTACTACATATTTAAGGAATCAGGTGGATCTCATGTTATTGTATATAGAAAGATAACTTATTTAGTAAAAATAAAGACTTGTAATTGTGTTACTTCCCTGTGTTTTTCCTCCTTTATTTTCAATCCTAATATACAAATATTCAACTCATATTAATCAAATACATAAAGTATAATTTCAAATAAATGTATTCAAATTATGACAAGTATATTTGTATAGATAGATAGATAGGTAGGTAGGTAGGTAGGTAGGTAGATAGATTTCGGACAAGATAAACATGTTACGTGATAAACAAACACAATATAGATTAAAACAATAACAAATGAATAAATAAATACTATATTATGTAAATTATGACATATTCATAAAACCAAGGATAACATAAAAAAGGGCAAGCTCTTATTTCCATTGTGGTCCTTCTAACAGACGTAAAGAAGACAGTTCGCCTGGACAAACAATAATTTATCCTCGGCTTTGCCTCTGACAATTTGTTGTTTTTTCTAACGAATGTCTTCTTACGTCCGTAAGAAGTCACTTTTGAAGAAAAACTCGTTCTGTATCCATATATTGACGAACTTTTGTCAGGATGTAAGCTCCAATATGCATGGGTTATATCAAGAGAATACTGAACAGTGATGCGCCGTTTTGATGTTATATCTTCTAACGTAGGCATGTGAAAATGCTGTCTACGAATTGCCTCATCTCATGCTTTACGGTCAATACATAAGTCTGGGCTTTTTTACGACAAGGGAATATACCCAATCTGTAGGCTCATTGACTTTTGTGATTAACAATGCTTTGAAAAGTGATTTAGATTGTTACACTTGTAGCATTTAGCCAATTTTTCCGGACAGTTTGTTCTCTGGTCATATCGCGTGCCACAACGTCCACAAACATTAAGTGGTCCATGTACTTACATCTTTTTTTTCTTAATGGGTCCATTTGATGATTGTTTTCGTCCATTATGCATCTGCGTCTTAACAGTGTAAATTGGCTGTTGCGAAGCTGCCCCTATGGTTGCCATCTGATTTTGGCAATATTACACTCATGATTTTTTGTAATACTTTCTTTATCCGAATAGTAATTGCTTTCATAGTCAATATTGAAAAGTCTTATAGGTTGCCAAATTGAAGGTGAAGTTTGGTCTTTGCCTTCCTTAGGTATCAAGATTATTATACTTTGTATTTTGATTTCTGATATTTCGCATATTTTTTAGACATAATTAATACAGGTAACAAAATATGTATTTATTTTACTCCGATATATCTTGTAAGATGCTGTAGTTAGTCCATCAGAACCAGGTGATTTGTGATTTTTATTTAAAAAAAATGGTTTACATTCATTTTCACTTAGAAAACCTTCATGCATGTTTTGTTCATTTGGTAATCCATTTGTATCATTTTAAAAAACAAGGAATATCTGTTTCTTTCTGTAGCACTTTATTGTACAATGATTTATAAAATTTCACTTCTTCTTGTTAAATCTGATCAATTTCAAAAAAAATCTTTATTATCTATGACTAATTTTAAAATGATTTTTTTCTCTCAGTATGTCACTTTTCTAGATTAGCAAAATATTTTAAATTTTCTTTATTTCCTTCAACATGAATAGCTTTTATTCTTATTAATAACTACTATTTATTTTATTTTCAAATAAATTTTCTTATTCATTTTGCTTTACGGGTATTCTCTCTAATACATTTTTTCATCCTTATCATTGGTATTATTTTTTTTTTTTATCTATTGTTTAATGTGCGCAGTTAAGATCAGCAAGTTTTTTGCTTAAAGTGTATTTTTTTAATTGGTTTTCATGAGAAATCAAAGGTCAGAACCAAAAAACATTTTATTTTGGAAGAGAAGATGTCAGAACCCATTAGTAGCAAATACTGTTGACGAAATTTGAAGAGAAAGGAACAAATACTAACCGATAACTGATTGTTTATGTATTACCTTTAACACTCAATTGCAAAATAGCAAACATCTTTTATGTTAAAATGGTTAAAATTACATACAGTGTTAATGTTGTTTTAACTGTTTAAGAAAAATTACTTTTAAGGATTGTACAAACTTAATATAAATTGTCAATATCAACAATCTTTTATCTTTTAAATATTTATGCATCGACATTGTAACTATTTTTATCAATATCAAATTTCATATAACTTGTTTGAAACACACGTGTGTCTTTTTAAGGTTAACAATGATCACAGTCCTTTTTGAAAATAAAGTGTAACAGGAAGTACAATTACATAATGCAGTATATGATCAAATAGTAATCGATACATTGCTTTTGTTTCTATATCATTATAATTATAGTGAAACATTTTTTAGTTCGATATAGCATATTACACATATGTATCATATGATTATGCAATCATTACAAATTCTGTACTTTAGTAATTTATAATGGCAGTAGAATTTCTGCATATATTCTGTATGATTGACTTAATCTCTTACTGAAAGCCAACGAATAAGTAATATCCAAATGTATATATAGATAAAATTGTAAGACATGATTAGCTTAGGCTAAATGATCTAATTTTGTGTATCTTTGTTAACGTTATCAATTTAGCATATGTAATAAAAATATTAAAATATTCTTCAATGTGATTTTGTTTTACTACCTACATTTGCTTCTTATTATTTTTTAGATTAACAATGCTGCGGTCTGTTTGTTTCAAGAACTTTGTAAGGTTTAAAGAATATCAGTTGCTGGACTTTTCGGAAAGTGGACCTTTCATTTTCATAGGCGAAAATTGTTCAGGTAAAAGTTCTGTTTTTGAAGGTATCCGGCGCTGTTTAAAGTTGCAGTTTAGTTCATCAATATCTTCAGTTTTTGACACAAACCAACCGTCATATTTTATTTGCAATTTTGAAACAGATTTCCCTAGAGATAATAACAACAACATTTTATGCGGCTTTGTTTTACTTCCCCCGACAACTGAAAAGAACGAAGAAAATGATGATGATCTGACCGAAAGCCAAAGCTGCGCAAAAAAGGTGAGAGGTGAAGACACACCAGATAGAAAACAAGAACATGAAACAAAATCAAGCTTGACTAATAGAAAGGAGGAAAGTGTAGAAATAAGCTCAACCGAAACAAACGTTTGCCATCCTGAGGCATCGAATCAGTTTTGTAGTGGAGAAACTGTTAAGGAATTTAACCCAGGCAGACAAAAACATACAACACGCTTTTACAAATTTGCGATGAAATGTGGTGATAGGAGTGATCCGATGTTTATCAATTTAGTTGATAAATCTGAAGATGGAACTAATCTTATCATATGTAAAAGGTATCAAATAAGTCAGACTGAGAATCAACAAGTACATAAACAATTCAAAAGTACGATTTTAGAACAAAAGAAAGAAAGCATGGGTGTAGACAAATATATAGAAACAATATTCAAAAATATCGACAAAATGCAAGAGGATACAAGCGAAGGATTAGAGTCAATATTGGAACTTTTAACAAAAGATATTATTTTTACCTTCCCTTTACGCTCAGTTGGGCCTTTGCAATGGTCTGAAAGTAAACGCCTCGCCAGTGAATATCGGGAGGCAAATTATACTGAAGCCGAAAACAGGTGTGAAATTATAAAATATTTCCTCGAAGACAACGGCGAAAAATTTGATAAAGACAAAGAACAGGAATATTTTAAACAGGTAACACAAATTGACGACTACCACTTCACGCTTAAAGATGGCAAGATCAATTTACCAAAGGGTAAATTTGCTTTGCTAAAAACGCCAGAGGGAATATTAGAAGCAAAAGGTTTTTCTATCGTAATATCAAGTAAACAATACAAGACCATTTTGCTTGAGGAACCAGATAGGGGAATGCATCCGCAATTTGTGGAAAGAATGACACAAATAATCAATCAAGAGAAAAAAAGTAAACGTGTTGTACTCATTACACACCAGAAAGGATTTATTACCCCTCGAACAGTATCTGATACATTCATCTTCAGGTGTACTGGAACAGGTCATCGAATCATATCTGGTAAGTCTATTCTTGAAAACGACGCAAATATGAAGAAATTGCGACTGTTGACATCGCATCATGTACCTGACATTTTCTTCGCTCGAAAAGTTTTATTTTATGAAGGTGACTCGGAAGAACTGTTTCTAGGAGAACTTAAGAGCCAAATTCTTTCTGGAGATTGTAGTGTCACTCCAAAATTGTTTGAAAAAGATGATGCAGAGCTATCAAACAAACAGTTGAAAAAATGTCTAATTGAATATACTTTTATTAAAATGAATAGTAAAGACAATCGTAAATTTTATCAGTCAATATGTAAACAACTAAAGCTAGATCATTTAGTTCTTGTAGACAGAGAAGCTGTAGCTAACATGCTAGTGGATCGCAAACCAAAAGGAGAAAAGGAAGACGAAAGATTGAAGGCAAAGGAAAGATCACGAAAAGAATGGGAAACAATCAGAAGGGACATAAAAGAAGAACATATCTTTTTCTGGTTAGATGGTAATATAGAGGATATGGTGTTTGCAATGTGTGAAAATAACAGCAAACTGGAAAGCGATCTTTTCAAACAAAACGTGAAACGTAAAAAAGGGAAACTTTTTCTTCACGATAGGGTTAAATGCAGTAATATAACAGAAAGTGTAAGACTCCTTCTTGATAACTGCAAACCAGAGCACGACCTTGCTGCATTCATCAAAAGGCTGATGGAATAACTATTTATGCAAAATATTCATAATTATTTTCAATAATCATTACAACAAAGCAAAAAGTATCTATCTGAGGTAAGATGTTCATGCCGTGTGAATTTTGTAATATTAAACAGATGTCAATATTGAGCTTCGACATTTTCATAATATAACGTCATTTATTTTAAAAGTAATAATATTAACGTGCAACACAGCAATGATCATGTATATCTGCCGTTTTTTATTGGTGTTTCAGGATTTATAATAACATGATGTAATAAAAGATCTGCCATGTGATGTTTTGTCTACGTGTCTCATGCACATTGTTACATACGTATGCATGTTCATAGGATATAAGGCAAATATATGCGTCACGTTAGCGTGACAGGCCTTTTTATTTTGTTTTGTTTGACGCCATTTATATCAGCTGACTTCCGATAATCAGGAATTAAACAACGTTATTAAAGAACCACTGCAATATTTTGATTATTTAGTGTTTACACAATGCACATAGATTAATTACTAGGCAAAGATTAGTTGTTACAAAACACATTTGACACCTGTACTTATGAAAACAGTACTGTGCAAAATCAGGAAAATTTAGGCCGATTGTGATGCTCGCCAATGTGCTTCTTTCCGTGGACTAGGGAAACAAAATTAAGGAAAACAAACAAATCATTATTAATGGCAGCATAAATTCCAGTTCAAAATTGAAAAATTGATTTCATTTGGTATACTTGATAGATAAGCTCCAGTTTAAAACAGATTAAAACCTCAACATCTAATAAATGTATTAGATCCAGTTACCTTAAATGATTGAGATTGAAAATATAAAAAGGTAAGGCATAAACAAATTTACATTCGGGATGAATATAGTAAGCACCTTCAATGACAGAACGAAAATTTCAGAGATAGACGTACATAATAATATCAGAGTTGTTTTTAGATATACATGTACATTACATGTATGAAACAATACAAGTTTTGCTTCAATTATTAAAATCAACTACAACGTTCTGCTGTAATTCCTAATAACCACAAATACAAACATTATATTCTGAAAACATAGAGAGGTTGGCTATCTTAAATGCCATAAACATTAATGCCGGACTCTATCAAAAGCTTTGAGATTATCACAAAAAATGTTGATTGCTTAGTATCAAAAGACTTACAAATTTGGTTATAAATGTCTTTTAATTGATAAATAATGGAATGTTCTGGAAGGAAGCCCGAATACTTTTGAATTTCATTAAAATATGTATCCTGGCTTCTGATGTTTTCGACGCTGCAAGGATTTCATGGGCTATATAACTATCAAATGTCTTTGCAATCATAAAATTGATGTATTGCACTACTAAGCATTCGATTTGACATAAAAACACTTTCAAACAAAAATAACAAACATTTACCGATAAAGGTCAACAAACTGACTGCAACCCAACTTCCACTTCCTGTCTGATGATGTCATAGTTTTTGACGGTTGTGATTGGCTATTGTTTTATTGTACAGTTATTGTTATATTAAATATCAAACTCTAAAATTTTAACATTGAACAAACAACTTTAATGTTTTTTTTCTATTTTTAGCATTTTTAATGTTTTTTTTATAAAAGAACACATCACTTTGTTACTATGTGTGGTTTTAATTTCTCCTCTTCTGTGCACTTTGGGCACAGGAAGGGGTCATTCCTTCTTTAGGACTTTTACTGTGGAACAGAAACTTAAATGGACCCATTTGTCACATTTATCACAACAACCCCAGGACATTTATGTGAGACTAACACAGTATTTAAAGTCTGCTGGAGTATGTCTACCACAAACAGAACACTTTTCAGTATCTTGTCCATCATCAGAGTCAGAAATATCTGAAGCTGGCAATTCCACATTCTTGTGTCTATTTAAACCTGAGGTACTACGTTGTTGTGATAAAGTTACAGCAGAATTTTTTTCTGGACTTTCTTTCCTTTTTAGAGACAAGTGGCTTTGGTTGTTTCTGTTGTGCAATATGATATTTCATCTTATTATACACAGAGTCCTCTGTTATTGCTTTCCCATCCACTACTTTACTAAGTGTCTTACGAACCTTTGAAACAGTTACAGTCTGTAAGATTTGTCCACCTCTTTTCTCTAGGAATAATCAAGCATCTGCAGTTACAGGTTCCTCAATTTGGTCAGATTCATCATGCTGATCTTTAGCAACATCAAGACATGCATTTGTTTCATTACTGGATTGAAATGATAAGGACGGAGCAATAGCTGCATCACTGATGACACTAGAGTTAAATGGAAATATTCCACAACGCTTGAAGGCTGATTGAATGTTCATAGGTGTGTGTTAGAGTGGCAGTGTAGACTTTTCTTGCAATCTTGCTTACCTCATTACGTGTTATTTTTCGACCCCCTGACTCTCGCAGATACTGGTGGCAAGCTGCATTCCAACCAATTTCAAGCGGACCAAAGCACGAGACATCCATGGGCTGTAACAAGTGTGAACAATGCGGTAGAAGAACAAACAGGATAATATGCTGATCTCTAGCCCACTCAACTAAACCTAGAGATACATGGCTCTTGTGACCATCATACAATATCAGAATTGGGCTATCACTGTTTCTAGCAGGAAGAAGTGGTTCTAAGTGGTAATGCATGTATGTTTCAACCAGGGTCCAACCAGAGTCTGAAACAACCCCATGTGCCCCTGGTCATGCCCCTTCCATTAGTGCTGCCTGCATTCTAGCTCCAGGAAAAATGAAAAAAAGGTGGAACCTGATGACCTAAAGCAATCCCCCCCTATAACTGTCACTGTCTTTGACCTACCAGCTTTAACCGCTTGTGCCTTATACTGTGCACCTGCAATAATCTTTGGGGGTTTATGTTCAAGACTTAGGCCTTTTTCATCAATATTGTAGATACGTGATGGCTTATCTTTCAAGTTGTATTTGTCTAAAATAGACTCTAGCTCATTAAAGTATCTGACAATAGTAGGACGTGTTGCTGACTTTGCCCGAGCAATTTCAAGACTGCGTGATTTTTTTACCTTAAGATTAGGCCACCTATCTAAAAAGCTGTACAACCATGTAAGACTGAATGGCTTATTTTTGTCACGGATTCCCAAATGAATGGCATAATCAGTGGCAAGGTTTATAGTTTCCTGCCTAGAATAGCCGTAACCTATCTCAGCCATGGTTATCAAGTGATTACAGAGGAAAGCTTCTTGTTCCTGTGTAAACATTGTCTGTGGACCAGACCTCAAAGTGTCAATATGAACTCTGCCTTTCACTCTATCTTTAAGTGTAGTGATTGGAATGTTAAATTGTTTTGCAACTCTCTCTACTGGTAAACCTTGTTGCATCACAATATAATATGCCTCTTGCAAATCATTGGCATAATATGATCTGTATTTGCCCCGCACATTTGTTTGAGGCTGCAATAAAAAGAATGAAAAACTGCTAAGACTGATAAGGAAATACCATGTTGTGACGATAATTTTGGGAACAACCTGTATATAAATTTGACTTGTCACGTGACTTTATGGTTACAATGGCTGCAGAAGCAGACGAAGGAAAACTTTTTTACTAAAATTTTATTGAGAATGAGTTTTAATGAGGAGTTTGAGAGGTAAGTATTTTAGGGTTAGTATAATCATGTAAAACATACACTATTCAAATCAAAATCGATCTTTTACCTGTCTAATTTCCATTTTGTTTCAGTTGACAGTTTAGCGTCATGTATCCAGGTTATGTTTATTTCCGGGTGGGCGGAGCTAAGTAAAATCACGCGAGATCACAGAAATAAAGGGAAATAACCACAACCGTCGAAAACATAGGAACGTCGAAAACATAAGATGCCACGATATATATATATATTTGTTCAAAAATGATTCTTTCAATTATTTTTCCAACACAACTTATTAGTGATTTTGGTCGGTAATTAGATGCTTCATCTTTATTTTCTTTCTTATATAAAGGCATAAAATGAGCCAATTTTCAATTAGATGGGTAAATATTGTCATGTACGGTTCCAGTAAAAATTAAACAAAGAGGTTTGTATATTGATTTAAATGTTTCTTTCTACATTCTATGACTAATTTTATCGGGACCAGCAGCTTGAATGATGATATATCGGTAAGTGCTTGTTTAGTGTTTGAATTGTCAACATTTGCAATTGAAAACAAACAAATCGTTCAACGTATTTGCTTTTTCTATGTCAGAAAATGATATATCTGTGTTATTACATTTTATAAGAGATGGAATATTTCCTGAATCAGACGAGCATTTTTACCGATTTCCAATATTTGAGCGAATCATTATTATTAAGATCTTTTAGTAAAAATTCTAAATTGTTGTAGAAAACGTTCTAAGCATCTTTTTTATATTATTTACCTTATTTCTTTTTGCTGTTTTTTGTATTTATTCTAGTCATATACGTTATTTGAATTAAATGCTTTATGAAATTGTCTATATCTTATTTGCAAAGTGTTTTTGAATTTCGGAATTAAACCAAGGTTTATCTTTAGACTTAACCAACGCTTTAAATGTAGGAATGCAATGCTTGCCAATATCAAAAAAAGTGCTTGTAAAAAGTTACTTGTAAGATCTATATTGTAATTGATAATAAACGAGCAATCGAAATCACGTATAAGTGTATTAAATTTAGTGAAATCAGCATTATTGTAGTTCCATAATCTTCTATTAAATGGTTTATTTGAGTCAACTTCAATTTTGAAATAAATATAGGCTTCGAAATGATCACTAATTTCAGTTAGCGTTTCGAAAATTCCAAACCTAAAACATGAATGTTGTTTGTTGTTGCTACAGGATCAATTAATGTAGTTGGTACTTAAATAACATTGGTCATATTGTTCACACGTCGCGAAATAAATGATTGATAATAATTTAATTGATCTTCATTTATAAATCCTACCATGACTATGTGGTTTGTGTCTCTAGAGCAAGCTTGACACACCTATTTAATTTATCCCAAAGATCGACCGTTTAATACGGGGGCCTAAATACAGTGCATAAAAAATATGTTGTTTTTTTTTGCCTTTAATTTCTATCCAAAGCGATTCGGGAAGAAAAAGCTGAAACATAAATTCCCTGCATAGCATGAAATATCCTGCAGAAACATAAGTTCGAACCCCGGTAGGAATAAGTTGTTCTCTTGAAGATTTGCATCCAAATTTGTCTCCGCAAAACACAAAATATCATAATCGAGAAAGTTGTCATGTACAAAGTCTAATTTACTTCTAATGCCACGAATATTTCGATGAAATATAGTTAAACAGTTTTCCTTACTAATCTCGGGGTCTAGATTAAACTCAATGTCGCCTGCTCTAAGTAGTAGATAAAAAAGTATTAACGGTTTTCAAAATAAAGTTTTAATAAAACCTTTCGGCCACACGAAAAATACAATATTTTTCTAACATGTTGTAAAAATATTTCGAGATCACTATAGACTGTACATAGTACACAGTAAATACTGTAGTGATAACGATGTATTATACAAGCAAATTCTTTATCTGCAATAAAAGGGAGACTAATGTTGTACATACGTGTTACATCATGAGTTTTCTGCTTATCATCACATGGCCCCGCAAATGCCTGCCTTAACAGTATGTCTTTAACTATCATAGTTTCGAAATGTAAGTGGCATTGTCCAGCAACAGTTTAGAAAGAAAAGAAATTGAATTATAATTAAAACTAGTCAAGAAATAAATTAAGTACGTAGGATGAGTATTATGAATAATTGATGCAAACTGGTTTTTAAAGATTTCAGGCTTGCTTGAGTTTATTTTGCGTACATAAACACAGGGAAACATAGCGAAAGAAAGTAACTTATGTATTACAGAGAATAGAAATAATTGTATATTGTTTGACACCAATTGTAGGTCACTTGGTTATAATTACACAAAAATATTATATTATAATGAATAACATATATATCGGATAGCTGGATAGACAGTACTAGAATATCATACTGGAAACATCGCAGGGTATTGTATACCATATTTTACCCAGTGAGTCTAACCATTTCACTGAAAGTAAAACTCTTTCCAGATTAAGGCGAAGGATAGAAGTTAATCTTTTCCCTGACATAGACATTTTGGCCCCCCTTTTGAGGCCTCAAACAGTGAAAAACGCCCTATTTTGGCCCCAATTACTGTTTTTGTTTAGAAACGTTGTTAAAAAAGTGATCACTTTTCGGCGCCGCCCACCATCCAAATGTTACATCAGGGGGGGTTGCCGGAATGTGAATGTGCGCCCTTCTGTTTCGGTGCTTTGAATGGGGCGGTAGTCGCCGTCATCGCCAAGAAAATTTTGGACATGTAACAGACTAAAATTGGCCTCAGGTCAATTTGAGGGTAACAAGTAATTCCAAGGTTTTTCATCATTTTATGTTAACCTTTTCCCTAATATAGACGTGTTTTGACGGCTTTTTGTCCCCCCTTTTGACGCCTCAAACAGTGAAAAAATGCGCTATTTAGGCCCAAAAGAGTGTTTTTCGTTTGAGAAATGTTGTTTAAAAAAGTGATCCCTTTTTTAGGCGCCGTCCCCCATCCAAATGTTACATTAGGGGGTTGCCAGAAGGGGAATGTGCCCCCTTTTGTTTGGGGGGTTTGAAGATGGGTGATGTCCCCGAAAATTTTGGACATTGAGAAGTTGCAGCACTTTGAAATCAGTTTTGATGGAAAAAGCAATGCAAAATAGTGATTCTTAGCAATTTTGAGACGTCCCCCCGTTGCCATGGTAACAGGAAATTTACGATTGAGGATGCTGTTACAGAGGAGGCCATGGTCTAGTCAACATTTGTGCCAAGTTTCATCAGTATTGAAGCATTTTTCATAGTTTTATAGCAGTTTGAACTTGTTAAAGGAGGCTTTTCAGTTGGTATAATGATCTACAAGCGTCGAATAAAGGTAGAATTTACAGCTCATTTAAAAACACTTTAGAATACGAGACATATTTCAATATACTCCCAAAAGAAAGCTACATAACCTTATTTAGATTTCGTACATGTAATAATCGTTTACCAATTGAAACAGCGCGTTGGGGACGGGGAACCGCTTTTCTAGATAGCACGTGTAGACTCTGTAACTCCGGAGATATAGGCTCGGAGCAACACTATTTACTTAAATGCTCATTCTTTAATACAGAAAGAAACTCCCTCCTACAGCAAACTTATATTTCAGATACCGTCCATTGTTTTGCAAGAATATTATCAAGTAGAAAGGAAAATACTCTTTCTAATTTAAGTAAATTTACCGGCATTATTATGTCTAAATTTAACTAGCATAAGTTATGCCATAGAAGAAATAACTGCTTTCCTTTTTCTTTCTTCTTTTTATCTTTATCTAAATGAACATGTAATCATCTTACAGCACTTAGACATTGTGTATACATTTATAATAGCTACCGTTTTCCGACAAAAGAACTTTACCTTTGTAATAAATCCATGTAAATATTGCACAAACTTATGAATGACATTCTTTTTTGTTGTAAAATTACATGTATTAAGTCCATGATTTTCACGTGCATAGCCCACAAACTCTCCCTACTTAAAGAAACTACATTATTATTATTATTTTTTTATTTTTCTCTAGAAATCTTTTAGTTGATCTAAACAGTTCATAGAAAATATATATTTGCGCAAAGCACTCATTGGTAGCAAATATAATTAATCATATCATTATTGTTGTTAATTAAACGTGTTTTATTACGAACTATTTAACATTGCGAATTGTATATGTACTTAGGCTAACGATTTAAGATTACAGGGGCGTACATGTAAGATTATTATTTATGCCCCTTGATAAAGGCTGATATTGACTTATATGAATTTAAATTATCTCTATTATTAATCTTACTTAAAAAAACACACTTTTCTCTCTCTATAATTTTGTAAAGTACAATACATGTAGTATAATTTATGACTTAAAAGTCTCTATATAGCATGCTGATCACATGCAAAATTTTGTCTAATGTATAGGATATTATTTAGTACATGTATGTGTTTATGTATTACTGTACATTGGAATGTTTTTTGATGTTTTTCCAAAGGATAACTAGCATAAAAAAATGTTAATGAAAACACTCTAGTGTGCTATTGGTCATTTATTTTTTCTTTTCTTTTTTTCTCTTGTTTTAACATAGTAATGATTGGAACACATTAACATTAATGTCTCTTTTCCATGATAAGTCAATTAAAAAAGTTTAGTTTTTTTTTCTCTTGTTGTTGTTTTTTTTTAAATACTTATATAGATAAGAACTATATCATCAGATGAATAATGTGCATATTAAATCTTTATTGAAGGATTCCCCCAAAGTTAACATCTTTATCTATAAATGTTAAATGTTACTGAATCTTCATTCTATTTTGAATTAAAACACTATTCATCAGCTGATAAAGTACTATCGGAAGTTTGTTTATAATATTGTATCTGTTTATATAGTATATCCCCATGTTGTATTACCATATACCCTGGGAAAGAAATAAAGAGATATGTTCTGTTCTGTTCTGTTCAATGAAAACGGCTTTTTTTCATAATATGCTCATGGGGTAAAATGTTAAGCAGGAAAAACTATATACTTCCTTTTTAAACTAGGCTTATTGACAAATTTTATCTTATTATTAAAGCATAGTAACGCTTTCTTACACAAATAGAACAACAAAAACACAAGAACACATTTCAATTTTTTAAATGTTAAACAAAAAAGAAAAACGAAAATTCTGTACAAACTTAAAAATCACGCCTTATTTACTCGTTCTAACATATCGATCTAAGGCCATACAAAAACAGTTATTGTAGTTAAATATTATCTTCCTCCCTTATTTAGCATTGTTGTTTAGTTTATTATTTTCCTCTAAAAGTGAGGCAGAACTCAGTCGGTGTACGGACTAAAATTATCAATAATATAATAGACCTAGTTATAGTAGAAATTTATACTTACACTTTCAGACGAAAGTAATAAACTAAACAACAATGCTAACTAAGGGAGGAAGTATCTTGAAACATAACTGGAACACGTGTTAAATCCTTATAACGACTGACACCTTGTCAACCATTTTCAAAGCGATTCCCCACCTTACAAATTCATGAAAACGTGGCTTATTTGTGTTTTTGCTCAGAACAGGTACGTTAGAGCTATTAATTACAGAAAGTCATTGTGAACTGAACTTGGTAGTAGTGATCCATTTAATTTAATATGTTCCATGCATTGCATAATTTTGTTTCTGTTCTGCACCTTGAATATCTAACTTTCGACAAACATAACATTTTGGCATGAACAATCGAGTTACACGTACCTGCTCGGAAACATTTGTTCGCGGTAGAACTAAAAATATTCGATTTTGTCGCATTTGCACGGACACACGTTTTTAAATGTACATAAACGTGTCAGAAATCATGATTGACCTCGAATAAGTGGCATCCTGTATTATGCCATGCATACATGTGTATGATTCAATGGTCGGGTCTCATCCTAAATTCGAACATGAATAAAGGAATCTACACGGAAGCCATAGGTGACACCTTCGCGATTACATTTATTACGCTATAGTCGTTGAAAGGATATCACACTTTATTAGTTCTCTTCAAAAGGTATATATATATCGGTCTGAACACTTGATTTACGTCTATTTAACTTCTATAGCTTTTATATGTAAAAAAATCATAGACTACGCTCCTCCTAATACGTCAAATTAATATCGCCTTGCGCTCAACATCGAACCTTTTGCTTTCCATCTCTTGCCCTTTCACTCCACTACTTTCGAAAAATATCGGTTTACAAATTAAGAAAATCATTCAGGAGTAATTTACTTTGCACGAAGGACAGTTCTTATTATGGGTCGATAATTTACTAATACACTTTTTCAAGAAATCCGAAAGGTATGGCATTCTATGGTTGGTAAGTTCAATATTCTACAAATCATCGTTCGCTTCGTCAGTGAGAAAAAAGTTCTCCCCGGCTTAAAATAATTTCTTTTGTAACAGCTTAGATAATTGGAAGCCTAAATCAATCTTACACGGGAAACCACATTTTTCCGTTTTTTCGAAAAAATACAACTTAAATGAATAACAAGACAAAAATATAAACAATACTTACCAATTAGGCGTTTAAATGGGCCTTCCGCTCTATCTCAGAAATGCCGTTCGCTCGTTTTACCGTACACC